>NC_056744.1:507812858-508075358 GCF_019279795.1 Protopterus annectens
TCCCTCCTTTGTTGTTTACATAAAAAATGCCTCTTTTCACTGGGTTTAGTCTTAACCCCCAAATGAAAGTAAAAATGACATTCATTAAATCCTTTTTTAATGCTAATGGAATTGTACACACATTAGCAAAATGTGTAATTTTACCTAATATTATGGAGTTACTTAACTATGTCTTTTCCTTTTTCAATTTCTTTAAATCTTTTGTGTTTTAATAGCATGACAGGAATGGACCCCATTCCTAGTATGATTAAAGTTCACGAATTAGTATTGTTTCACTCTTTGATGTCAGCCAAAAGTGCTCTTCGCAGCACCAGCAATGTGCCCAGTAATGACTCCTTCTGAAATTCGTACAGAGTTACATGTACTGGTAGCATATTTAAATAGGACTGTAGACTCTTTTTATAAGACCCATTGCGCCTACTACTATCGGAACTATCTGGGTATTTTTATTCCATATTGCTCTCATTTCTGCCTCCAAATCCTGATATTTTATGACTTTGTGTCTCTCTGTACACAGGGCACTGTAGTCCCTGGGTGTGGTGATTTCAATGATCAGTGCTACTTTTGTCTACTTTTCCTGGACCACTATATCTGGTTTTCTAGCATCTATCATTTGAACTGTTGGTAATAGGTGATCCCATGTGATGTAGACTTGATAATTTTCTATTATGCTTTGTGACTCATATATCCAGTGTTTTTCAGCTACTTCAGTACCATAATGTTTGCACAATCTCCAGTGCAACAGTCTCACCACATTATTATGCCTTTCAGTATGCAGTCCTTCTGCCATTAGTATGTTGCAACAAGCAACAAGGTGTGCAACTGTTTCAATTCTGTTTTACAGAACCTACATTTGTCTGTTTCTCCCAATGTTCAATGGACTTTGTAAACCAACACATTAACCTTTCCTCTCTTGGCTTGAATTCTGCTCTCCTTAACCATTCGTGTGTTCATTCCTGATCAACATGAGGTTCTTCCAGAAGTTTTCTATACTTGCAACTGTATTTATGCATTTTCCATATTTCTTGTTTTTTCATCCGGTCCTTCATCTTATATTCTTTTTTTTTGACACATTCAGTTGCTGCCTGATTTTTATCTACTTCTGGTTTGATTTCCATTCCTGCTTGATGCCAATATGCTTCCGCTAGATTTAGCAGAGACATCATCTTAGATTTATTCTCCTCATGTTTCAAAACTTTCACTACGTTTGGGCCTTGTGAGGTCAGCAGATATGTGTGGAGTCCCATGACTGCAGCTCTATACATATAATCAATTTCAAGGAGGCCCAGTCTTCCTTCTTCAGGATGGGGAATATATAATCTAAGCGTGCAATGACTTTTATAGATCATTTGATGAGCATGAAGCATCCCTCTTGTTTTAATATCGAATCTATCCAACACATTTTGGGTTCAATCAGTCACTCCAAAACTGTAAGTTAGGACAGGAAAAGCAAATTTATTTATAGCTTGGAATTTGTTCCTAGATGGCAATGCTGTTTTCAGGATTTATTTAAGTCCTCTGAAGTATTCCTTACTAAGTTTTGTTTGCTTTTGTTCATGTTTTATTGATGATCCATCATCATTTCCCAAATATTTATACACTCTCTTTTGCTCAAATTATTTTATATCACATTATTGTCCCAAACTGATGTTTTCGTAGTGCTGCAGTGTTTCTGCTTTAAACATTGCCTTTTCACATTTATCAAGAGCAAATGACAATCTTATATCATCTGAAAAAAGTTTTGACAACTTGCAGTTGTGCTTGCAGTTCCTCATCTGATGAACTATACAGTTTCAAACTGTCAACTAAGATAAGATGAGAAGTCTTTAGACTTTGTTGTTTTCTAATAGCCAAATTATAGCCATGGCCTAAGCTGTTAAGTAGACTGCTTAGTGGGTTAAGGGCAAGGCAGAATAGCAACAGTGACAGAGAGTCACCCTGGAATATCCCCCTTTGAATTTTTATCCCTGGGATAATAATTTGCCCTTTTTCATGGCTTAATTGCAAAGTGGTCTGCTACTGTTTCATGGTCACTGTAATGTAATTGGTCAGTGTAGGCTGCATCTTATACATTTTTAGGCACTCTTTTTTCCATGAATGTGGGATACTATCAAATTATTTTTTGTAGTCAATCCATGCCACACTTTGATTTTTTCCCCTTTTTACAGTTCTCCATTATGACTTTATTTAACAACAAATGATCGTTTGTTCCATATGACTTTCTTTTATTGCCCTTTTGTTCTACTGTCATAATTGAGTTTCCTTCTAAATGGCTTTAAACTCTCTTGCCAATCTTGACTCTCTTGATCCAATCTGATTGGTGACAATTTCCAATGGGGCTTAACACATCAATGTGATTTTATTTTTCTTCAAGTCTTTCTTTTTCTTAAAATCCATTTCAAGTCTGGTTTATATGAGTTATGCTAGACATAACAAAGTAGTGGTGTATTTGGATGCCATTGACATATAATGGGATCAGTGTCAGTCACTGTCATCTTATATACTGTCTGTAACAAGACTGCTTCTTTCATTTCTTCCATGACACTCATTCATATGTGTCTCAGGGCTTGTTTTACAGTATACTAAGAAATTATACAGCTGCAACCAAAGCAGTTGCTAAACTGCAGGCCTTTGTTCAAAGTATCTTTTTGTAGTCCAAGATGAATTGACAGCCCCTCCTGCTACACTTTAGTAGCTGTGAATCAGTCTAAGTTCTCTTCGTCTCTGCAATAACGACCGTGTAAAACTGTTTCTCACCTCTCTGTCTTGTTTACAACATCCTGAGCTCTCGACATAAGCAGAACTAATTGCCTGTATAATATTGTCAGCAGAACCTTATTACAAAGTACTGTGTGACTGTGGTATGTCATGCAGGTGTAGACAGGTCTATACTATATTTTGGAAAGTTACAAACATTGAACACCATATGGTCGACACCATATGAGCGATGTTTGAAATTTTGAAAATATAAAAAAAAAAAAAAAAAAAAAACTATAATTACCTAAACTCTGTAGGCTGTGCCTCCCACACCCCTGCTATTTGAATATTTTTACTCCAAGATTGCACTGCATTGAAGTAAAGGGAAATATTCCCTATGGTGATTTCAACATTACGAGCGTGAAGTTTCGGCATTTTGACTAATAGAGTTCGGTCAATACGTGTTCGCCATTTACAATTTTCCATCACGCGATAGGAACCTGGTGTAGACAAATTCCTTTGCAACTTATGTGAGAAGCTAAGTTTTAAAAAAGTGTGACGTCTTTTCCCTTACTTTGATTCCAAAATGAAAAAAAAAATGAAAGTTTTATAATGTACCATCAGGTTTCAGATATCTACACAGTACTGGAATCATATTGTAGGAGAAAAGAGTTAAGTTAAACTGTAGGAAAAGTACAGTACAGTTTTCCTTTAATGTAGCATGGTTTGCATTTGTGGCATGCATATAGTTCAGTAATCTGAAATATATGTGTTATGCAAATTATTGGAAATAAGTTTGGCCGCATTGCATTTTGTTATGTTTTTTTGCATAGGTAAGTATTAGGCTAGCTATCCTTTCAGGCCATGTTAAGCCCAGCTAATTCCCTTGAAGGGTAAGAATCAAACGTTGCACTTTGTGCTTGTGAAGTAAATACCTTAACCATTATGCCAACCCCTATTTGTGTCTGGATGAGATCTGTTGACATGTACATTCACAGTTTTCTGATTATAGACTTGGAGTATTCCTTTTAAAATGTTTCACATTTCCTTGGAGACCTGCTTTTGTTTAATGCATGCACAAAGACTGAGAAAAGTTATTTTACAAATGAAGAAGTACACAAACTGCTTCTCATTTTAAAATATTTTAAAGCTGAACAATGGCATTTTCATGCATTAAGGATCTTCCACTGATAACATTATTTACTAGAACAATGAATGTATTTCAGTGAGGTCACTGGTAGGGTTTGTGGATTAATTTCTGATATGATCATCACCTTGGCAGTCCTGATCACCACTGATGTGATAAAAGTAAGGATATAATTTTGTTACTGAGCTGTATTCTTTATTTGTTTATTTATTTTGGTATTTTGCTCAGCAGTCTTTCCTTATGCATTCTAAGAGAGTTTCAACTCTTTTCAGAATGCAAAATTAATGAAGATGAAATAAAAGCAATAGCTGTAAACTATGTACCCACACACAAATTGATTCAGCAATATCCATATTTATGGGGACATGATAAAAGGAAGTACTTAGGAGTATGAATTAAACAGATTTGGTTATGGCAGCTGAGGATGTTTGAGAAGAGACTAAACAAAAGATTGCACAAAACCTGAGAAACTAGAAGCTCTGTTTTATGGATATAGTTTACAAGCTACAAGCAGTGAAAATGTTTTTAGTCCCTTTACTTTTATACACAGGCCAGGCATATTTTTATCAACCAAAGAAGCTGTTGATAGCAATTAATAAAGAGCTTAAGGATTTTATCTAGGAGGGGTAGAGGGAAAGAGTCAAGTGAGATAAGTTGATCCTTACAACAGAACAAGGTGGTTTAGAATCACATGATCTGAAGGGGTATTTTAGAGCTAAACAGTAATAGGCCACAGTGGTACAGCAGTTAGCATTGTCACCTCACAGAAAGAGGTTCTCCAGTTCAATTCTCAGCTGGAGCACCTTCTGTGTGGAGTCTGCATGTCCTCCCCACAGTTGAGTGACATTTAAAGACATGCAGGTAGGTGTGTGCATGAATGGGTGTGCCTTCTTTGAAGGTTTTGTGTCGGGTTGGCACCTTGGCACTGTAAAAATCCACTACCAATCATTAGCAGACCAGAGTTCCTCTATGGCAACCCCTAACCGGGAAAAGTCGAAAGACATTACTTTTTTTTAGTTAAGGCATTTATACATAACACAAGCAAAAAGCTATAATTCAAAGTGGAAAGGGATGATGATAAAGCAGGGGAGAAGCTCATGAAATAAGGAAAATAAGGAAAGAGACTGGGATTTTGGATGCAGATACTTAAGGAGAATAACAATAATCATACAAAATATTATATTCATAAAGTAGCAGCAAGTATTTTAATGACTAAGCCATCACAGGAATGGAGAAGGGAGATTCTCCTGAAGGGGTGATTGCAGTTAAGGGTACAGAGAATAGGCAAGATAGGGCTGGAATTTACTGGAGGAAATTAGGAAAGAAACCAAGGTATTGTGGGTACATAATTAGTGAGGGAAAGGTAATAGAATGAGAAGAGGCCAACAATACATTTGGACTGCAAGCTAGAAACTGCATTTCCTATCAAAGATCGATATCAGAGTATAGAAAAAGAAAATAAATAGGGGTCCTAAGTGAAAGACCAGCACTGGTAGAGTTTTTAGTAGAATGTAGAACATAAACTACTGTTAAAAAGGGTAATTAGTAAGGCTTATAAAATATTGCATGTTAACTACAGAAATAAAACAGAAGTGGTTAAATAGGACTGGGAAGAGAGATTGGATAAGCAATTTACAAAGAAACACTGAGAGGATGTATGTATGGCTCCCAGATATGAAACAAAGTATAGAAGAGTTAGGATGCTTGCTTGGAAGTGTATGCATAGGCATTTTTATACCCCAAGCAGCCTCTAAAGAATTTTTCCTCAGATTGAAATGGTGGTATGATGGGGATTAAAGAGATAATTGGGTACATATCTTTTGGGTTGAAATGAGTTGGGAGACCTTAAAAATTCCCTGCAGACTACTCTGTTAGAAATAATGGTTGAATAAATTGGTGTAACTAAGGAAATTATTTTTTTGAGGTGTGATACAGAATCAAAATTGCCTACAGTGAGACCTTGTTGAGTTTAATTCTGGTAACTGCCAAAAAACAATTACAAGAAAATGGAAATCAGATTGTAAACCAACCATACTAGAATTAAAGGAATTATAAGTGAGATCTTCAGAAAAGGGTAGGAACAAACTAAACAGAAAAACAATGGGAATTGTGGGAACAATACATGCAGAATAATATTTTGGAGGAGGTTTGAGGTTTAATGGAAGGCTGGAATCAAATGCGCTATGTAATGTTAGAAAGACAATGCAAATGAGCTATGTAATGTTAGAAAGACAATGGCTGTATAAAAGATTATATGTGACGTATGTTTGCAACTAAAAATACGTCAATATGGTTTGTTTTCTTTGCCTGTGTCATAAGTGATAATTCAATAAAGATGCTTTTTGATTAACATAAAACAGCAACAAACACATCTTTCCTTATGTAGAACTTCTTAAGATATTGTTTGATTTTCATGCATGAAGTTCTGTTTTTACGCAGCAGATTATGAATGGAAAATGGCCCCCAGTGGTCTGCTCCACATGCATGTAAAATACATTCAGACCTACTATATAATATTTACTTTGGATTTTCCGTTTACATGTCTAAATGTTTTTTGAGTTAGTTTTGCTCGTAAATGTTGCCCCAACCTAATGTTCATGTGAAGAAATTGGCACTGTTGAAATCTATGTGATGTGTATTAGGTTCATAGGTTCATAGGTTCGTACTAAGCTAACTGCCCATGCGAGCCATTTTAAGCCTAGCCAATTATCCCTTGTGAGAATCAAACCCTGCACCTTGTGTTTGTAAGGCAAACACCTTAACCATTAGGCCACCCTCCCAACCCTTAAGGTTAAGCATCATATTGGGTACAATGGGTTAAGGTTGAGAATTGTTGCTCCCATGGAACAAGATTTGATTCTCTTAGCCTTGATTGGTTTATTGTGTGATTATGAGCAAGTCACTTAAGTTCATAGGTATGTTCTAGTCTAATGGCCCTGGAGCCTTTAGAAGCCTAGCCCATAGGATTACCTTGGCATCATGCCAACTGACCTAATTTCCTAGTGCCTCTGTCAAGTAGAACCACTGGAGTGATCCCCAGGGTAATTTTTCTATTTCTGATCCACTCATCAAGATTTCTCTTGAAGAAGGCCAGTGAGGTGCTCTGTTTGACATGTATGGAAGTCTATTCCATAGCATGGGCAGTCTCTGTGTTATGAATCTGTCCCTCTACCACATTCTGTTGATTGTGGTAATGAGGTTGAGGTCTCTGGAGCATGTAGTGTGGAGAGATTATTTCTTTATATGTAGCATTTCTAACATAACTGGGTCAGACATGGCCTTGTACGTCAAGCAGAGTTCGCCTCTAAGTAGCCGATATGAGAAAGAGAATAGTTGGAGTATTTTGAGTCTGCCCATATAGGACAAGTGTTTAAGGCCTAGGATTCTCTTTGCGAGGTACATTTGCATCCTCTACAGTTGTTGCAGGTGTCTAGTGAGGTACATGCCAAATGGGGCATTGTACTTGATGACTGGCTTAATAAGGGAAGTGTAGAGAGAGACAATGACCTCTTTCTTCTGGGATGCAAAATCCTTAGTAATGAGATGTGCCACACAGAAGGACTTTCTGACCACAGTGGCAATGAGGTGGTCAAAAGAGATGTTGCTGTCAACCTGTGTTCCCTGATCTCTCAAAATGCCTTCTGTGTTCAGTGGACTACAATCGGTGTAGTAATTCATGGGAATTGTTTTTTTCCAAAAGGGGATGACTACACATTTTTTGTCATTGAGCTTAAAACCATGGTTCTGAACCAGTCGTTGGTCTCAGTGAGACCTTTCTGTAGGATGTCAACATCACTTGGGGAGTTAATAATAGCTCCCAACTAGCAATTGTCTGCGATCTTTGTCATCCAAAGACTCTTTGTGTTGGCCTGGACTTCAGAGTAGAAGATACCAAACAGGAGAGGACCCAGGACCGAACCTTGTCGGACTCCACTCGTGACTGGTTGGCAGTCTGACTTGGAGTCAGCTACTTTCACACTATGGGTTATATCTGTGCACCAATTTGCAACCCACCTGGTAATATAAGGGTTGATGCCTAGCTTAGTGAGTTTTTCTATGATTCCTGAGTGGGGAATGGTATCAAAGCCCTTGGCCAGATCAAGGTTGGCTGTATGAACCACCTTGCCTTCATCCACAGCTCTGGTGACTCACTCAAAGAAGTTGACCAACTTGAGCAGGCATGATCTACCCTTCACAAAACCAAACTGTGTGGGATTCAGAGTTTGGAGATTCCCTCTGTCCTTGTTTATTAGGTCCCGGATGATGTGTTCCATAGCTTTGCATATCAGACTTGTCAGGCTAATGGGGCGATAGTTCCCAGGGTCTGTAGTCACTCCTCATTTGTGGAGAAGGATGACTGTAGCAGTGCACCATTCAGTAGGGAGAAAGCCTGAGGTGAGGGTGTGCTTGAACAGGGCACACAGGCGAGGTGCCAGTTCACTCTGCAGTTCATGTAGAACACAGCCAGGGATATTGTCAGGTCCCATAGAAGCTGTATTCTTGGCCTTGGACAGTACTGTTTTAACCTGTGCAGCAGTAATACTGGGTGCCTGGCAATCTACTGGTATTGTGATTCGTCCTTTGTGGTTGGAGAGAGGGGTAAAGTTGGCACTGACTCTGTCATCCAGTATATTGGCGATATCTGTTGGTTGGGTATAGGAGGTACCATTGTGCAGTAGCTCAGAGCAAATCTGGGTATTGCCGTGGAGATTCTTTACATAACCATAGAAGGTCTTGTGGTTGTCTTTACTATCTGCTGCAATTCTGTTTTCATAGCTAAGTTTAGAGGATTTGATGAGGGATCTCAACTGTTTGTTGAGGCTGATAAGGGAGTTTTTCCAGTCTTGGGACTTCACTTTATTCTGCATCAGTTTCCTCCTTCTGTTATAGAGTTTGTTTATGGCAGGGGACCACCAGATTGGCTTCCTTTTTATTGGAGGAATGTGTCTTGGTTCTATTGGGTATGGCGAGATCCATGCATTTCTGTACGTGTTCATACAGTGTATTGGTGTATGAGTCAGTGGTCATGCAACTATTCTCCATTTGCACAGGTGCCCTGAAGTTAGCCACCTCTGTTTTTAGGAGCCCAAAGTTAGCTTTGGTGAAGTTTTTCATGGTGGTTACCTTTGTGAGGGGGTGAGAGGGATGTGATTTCCAAGGTGATTAGTTTATGGGCGGATCTAATCAGTGAAGAGTTGACTATTGGTGTAGAGCAATGGTTGCCCATGTTAGTAATGACCAGGTCAAGGATGTTGCTACCTCTAGTGGGTTAAGAATGAGCTGTTCCGGGGCATTGGAATTAATGAATTCCAGGAAATGTTGGGCAAGTGTATTGGTAAATGAGTAGTTTTCCCAGTTAATGGAGGGTTATTTGAAGTCGCCCAGTATGAGAGTGTTAGGTTGGACCCTAATATTCTCCAGGGTGCCTAGGAACGTGGACTGTGAGTCTTGGGGCATGGTTGGGGACCTATAGCAGGCTACTACCTGAATTGCTGTCTTACCCAATGTTAGCTGCACCTGAAGTATCTCTGATGCATTATGTTGAGCCACCAGTCTGGAGGTGTGTACATCCTTTATGAATATGGAAGCACCACTACTTTTGGAGCTTCGGTCCAGTTCTGAGGCCAAAAAGTGTGTTTTGAGTTATAGCCTGGTAGTGCAGGGGTGCTTTCTGCTGCCTTGAACCAGGACTCAGTTACAGCACAAATGCCGATGTTCGCCATTTTAAGGAGTGCTTCGAGTGAGTGCATTTTAAGATTTATACTTCTAGCATTGAGCAGCATGACCCTCAGATTGCATTTGTCTGTAGCTGTTACGGTGGTAGTTTGGTCTTTGGAACACTGCCTAAAAAAGGCACTATAGTGGTGGCAGGAGCCTTGGCCACTTAACCAGACAGTGCTTTGTGATAATTGGGACTTTAGAGTAGGCTTCTTAATAGTATCCTGGACGGCAAGCCTTGCAACTACTAGTGACATAAGTGTACTCTGGAGTTAAGCTGTAATGCTACTGTTGCTTCATATTGCTAGCAACCATTCACTAAGAATAATGCTTTATTCTTGCGAATCTTCCCATTTTGATGAATTATACTATTGCATACTATATAATCTTTAACATAATTATTTCACAGTTATATTTGAAATATTTGCTTGATTGAAGATCCTTCTCATCCTTATTCATTTACCTTCCCTCCATGTTTCTCCCCCTGAAATCTTTTTCCATGGTACTGTTCATATAGACAACCATGCTCCAAATTCATTTGCCTTGTTTCAGCCTTCTAATCCTATAATACTGTTGGTGACCCCTTGTGTTCTAACTTTGCATCCAAAATTTAGAACTTGCCAATTATCAACAGTCAATTATCTAAGTTACAGAACAAAAAATAAATGTTATAGCTCAAAGATAATTGCCTCTGCGCCTGGTCTGCTTTTTCTGGATAGCTACAAGTGAGTACACTAAATTACATCTTTTCACTTCAATCATTTCATTTTTACATCTAACTCCATCTGGCTACTATAACTGCTATTTGTAACTGCCGACTCACCACCTCCATAGCTAGACACCCTTACTCCACCCTACCTCCCCCAGCCTCTTGCCTGCCCTTCCACGGGTCCCTGTATTACTTTTCTTCATTCTCGATCCTGTCTTATTTTTTAATCACTGCAAATTTCTTTTTCTTCCTCTTAGTTTACATCAGTTTTAAAGGATTTCTTTCTATTTCTGATTAACGTTTTCCTTCTCCAACTCCTCATTTTCTCTTTCACTGAAACCTTCCACTGTTACCCTGAACACATGAATACAGTCTCGGTTTACTTTTATTTTTATCCTTCTCTATAATTTGCTGTAATTTTTTTCCCTTTCCTATACCATCCTTAACTGTATTAATACAATCACCCAGTCTCTTGGTTTACTATTCTCAGACACTTTGCAATATTAATGTCTTTTTTATTCTTATTGCTACGTGAAATATCAACATCTACTGGCTGCTATTCTTTATTAAACTGTCTCCACACATGTCCTCCATGCTTATCTTCCTGTATGTCACAAGTTCTAAACTAATGTAACACAATATACTTCCAGGTGATTTCTATTATGGCTAAAATAATTCAATGCTTGATCTTAAAGTATGCCTGTGTGTATAAACTAGTGTGCATTTTTTTTATCTTTGTTGTTATTATCATCATCATAGCACATCTCCCCAGGACCACCTCTGCAAAGGGGTTGCTTGTTACCTAACGGGACTTTTTAGTAAACAAATGTGAATAACTAAAAAAACTAACAAACCAACTCACTAAATGTTTTTTTCTAAGATTCTCTTAAAATAATAATAAAAATGTTAAAAAACAGACTAAAAATGCAATAAATTTGGCAACCTTTTTAGATACTTCACTTCTGACAATTACTTAAGAGTAAATTCATTGCTTATTGGATTCAGGCAGAGTATATTCCAAATAAGTGACTTTAAATATCATACATACTTACAAACCCCTGCTGGGGGCTGATATGGAAATAGCGAAAGGGTTTACTAACACTGGCTACTGAGGAGATTAGCAAATTTAATAGAGCATGTATTTTGCAATTTAACCCTTCTGTCAAGGATGTAAAATATATTATAGAAAGGAATTGGAATACACTGAGATGTGATGAAGGTGTCCATAAAAAACTGGGGGAACCAACCCCATTTTGTATATAAGATGGGATGTAATTTAAAAAGAAAATTTGAAACAACTTCGATCCCTAGACGAAATGGAAGGAAGGACGAGGGGGGTACTAGTAAATGTGGACACTGTAACCAGTGCCACGCGGTGTTAGAAGAAAAACCCTAACATTAGGTAATATTAATAGGACAGTGATTAAGTTTAAGAAAGGTAATTGTCAAACACAACAGTGATCTATTTAGCCATATGTACCACCTGTCCAAGTTTTTATGTGGGCAAGACCGAGAGGCATTTGAGAAATCGAATTTATGATCACCTGTATTGTATTAGAAAAAAAAATTGAATAATGCTCTGTATAGGCATTTAGTAGCGTTACCTGTCATACATTCAAATTTGCCATTTTAGAACAAGTTAGGATTAGTCCTAGGGGAGGTAACATGAAGGGAAAGTTGGAGGAAAGGGAAGTGAAATGGCAAATTTTACTCAATGCCATCTTGTCCCCAGATATAAATGAATGTATACCCACAAAACCTTTGTTAGAAGTTTAAACATAAAATGTAGAGTCTTATTGTTTTTATTATTGAGCTACATATATTAATTGGTTAAATATTTTGCACATTAAAGTGTTTACGTGTATTTAATATTGTTTTTAAATTTTTTAAATATTTTTTATTTGGTGTTTTAAAGGAAATTTCATCAGAGTCCTTTTACAACTGACTCCTATTTAGGATGTCTCTTTAAGTATCCACCTAGTATGCATATGTATGAAGTATATGAATATGTATGAGGTTAATTGGTTGTTTGATGTGATTGGAAGTGAATTGTTATTTAACTAAGGTTAGTAATGAATTCAGTGTTCAGATGAAGTCTACCATGAGTAGATGAAAGCGATTAACCTATGTTCTGTATAATAAAAGTGTTTGTCTCAATGGCCTCTGCTCTTGGGTGTATTTATTGGAAGTGATACTGTTTATGCATCCAGCGTTTGAAATATTTTTTTTTTTGTTGGACTGAGTTGACCTTCGCTGGTAGCTGTTGTGTTGTTTTATCATACATTCCTCCTAGTTTGTGAGTTCATATTCTACATTTTACTGCTGTTTTCGCATTCCACAAAGCAAAAATAAGCATCTAAACAGTGGACTACTTATTTAGGAACAGTATCACAACTGGGATGCATTCTTGACATCACTGAACAAAAATGGCAGCTTTGTATACTAATATATAAAAAAATGTATACAATGACTGGCCATTAATATTTGAAAACAAGCACGCTGATTGGTCAGCCCAACCAGCATGCCCACTATAAATCCCAGAATATACCAATGGAAAAAGGTCCGGTCACCTGGACTTCTTTCCATTTGTATATCCCATAACTTTTTTTTTTTTTTTAACAAAAAATTTAAAAAAAATCTATAGTCCAGACTCCGGACACACCAGAGAGGTAGCATGGAGAAAATCTGGTACGTTATTTAAAACTAAAGACATGTACCTGATTTTCTTTGCATTTCCTCCATTTTCTCTCTCTCTCTCTCTCCTAACCCTAATGTACCTGAAACTTTTTTAAAAAAAAAAAAAAAAAAGAAAAAAGAAAACAAAAATGGAGCAATGGAGACTTTCTTTTCTCTGTTCCTTCCTTTTCAAAGTATTGATGTATTGGGTATGCATGGGAACGCAAGTCCCAATCCATGCACAATACATCAAAACATGGCAGCAGGATACCACCAGCCATGGACGAACAGTAAGGTGCCGTTATACAAAGACATACCCCCGAATTCAGCAAGCAGCCATGCAGGAATAACTTATTCCTGCATGGCAGGGACCATTCCTGATCAGCATGGCAGTGCGCCATGGATATGTATGAAGGCACACTGCCATGCTGTAAAATGGACATGGTTCCGTGTATGAGCACATGGGGTGTGCCTGAGAGCAGAGCTCTCACAATGCACATGCCCCCTGCACTTCAGAATTGCCGTTCGGCAATTTAAAATGAGCGAGAACACTTGTAACACCCCCAACCCATCAGGGTAAGAAATCTGGTCAAAGCCATAAGGGACATTCATCCCTACCAAGCTAAAAGTTAATAGAATAACAGATTCAGCATTAGCATGGATATTCTGAAGGGTACAAATAAAAAAAAAACACAACAAATAAACTTATTTATATACATGCAATAAAGTTTAAGCATAGCTGTGTAGGTGTGCCTGTTGATTAGCTATGCTTAGCCTAGCTGAAACAGCATGATAAGTTAAAAAGCAATAGACATGCAGCATAAAAATAAATGCAATAGTGTAGTGGTTAGAGCATACACTTTGCATATAGCCATTCGAGGTTCGAGCCCCACCTCAATTCCATTTCCATTTTGTATGTGTAAACATTAAACATTTTATTTTTTGCATATTTATCTAAGAAGTAACTGATTTTTCTCAACCAGAGTAGTGTATTAGGCCCAGATGTAAGGTGTCAGTGTAATAAAGTAGTGGAACCCCCATATAAACACAAGTGCCCCATACAGTATAGTCACACAAGAATAAATGAATCACATCACATTGGGGGATTTCAGGGAAGGTAAATAAATCTATATTATGTAATGAAAGATGAATCAATCCCATACAGGAGGTAGAGCAATATAATAAAACATAAGCAACCCTAAGCATTGCACAGCTATGTTGACCAGGTGTAAGCATTGTGTACATATGAATACTAAGCAATGGATCATCCAGCTAAGTGGATTTGACCATTGGTAAGTAATGCTGAACCTGACCCTTTAAGCACTGCCAACTTTAGCTAAGCAGGTTTGCCCATAGCTTAGCTTAGCTCAGCCTTTTCAAAACTGTCCAATCATGGCAAAGGGTGGCAAATTATCTGTATTTAAACCACACAGGCAGAAATACAGCTCATAACTGGTTGTAGCTCTCCACTGTAGGCAGTATGGCAGGAGTTGGAGAGGGCATGCATTTCTGGGCGCAGTGTTGGGGTATACAGGAGTCCAAGGTCATGGTAGGACTTCTGGTAAAAAAAAACATGACATGAGACTGCTGCAGGACCAGTAGCAGGGCTCCCAATATAAAGCAGAAGCCTGGGAAAGTCTCGCCCATGATCTCACCAGTACCACTGGTATCCCTCGGACTGGTAAGCAGGTCCAGCACCACTATGCCAACTTGAAATGGAGGAAGAGAGAGCTCTTGGAACAGTGGGTCCAAGAAGCAAGAGACAGGGGTTATGTCCCAGCAGTGTGTAAGTATTCATAGCAGTACTTGTTTACCAAAGTCCAGACTGTGTATGTGATGGATAGGCATACATAAATAGTTCTCTGTTTTCATTACAGCTCCAGCTGAGCGGGCTGTGAACCAGGAAGCCCATGCCAGTAGCCTGCAAAGGCTGCTTCGCGAGGCTGGTGAGTAACAATCCAGCTTGTAGTAGTCATACCAAATAAATATAAAGGAGTCAAATGTCACCTGGCACTATAAAAAATGTGTATGGTTTGTACTGAATAAACCAGACAATATGACAGTAATGATCTCATATAGGTCATATTTAAATAAAAGTTCTAAATCCTGGACTGGTTGTGTTTACTCTGGTATTGTATGGCCTCACATGTTGCATTCACCAAGATCTGGTATGTGAATAGTACTGTTGTGTCAACTGTTTCTCACATTGTGCTACATAAAAATTATGTCTAGGAATGTCGGTATAGGAATGTTGTAATTACAAGGTTAGATTATACAACCAAGAGAGACTTAGACAGAAAACACTGAAAGAAAAAAACCGCATTTTTTAAATAGCTCATTCTGATAAAACACAAATTGTTGTATTTTTAGCACACACAGTCATGGTTCGAATCCCGGGAGTGGTAATAAGCTGCATGCATAATTATACCTCTCAACTGTACAGATTTCTGCAGACTTTCCAGATATTTTCCTCATATTTTTGGCCTGTTCCTCTATTTTCCTGGCAAAGCAATGGGATGATCTCAGGATTGTAGTCACTAAATAATGACATACGTTTGAGTTTCAGACTTCAGATCCTTCAGAAGATGTATATTAAAACAAATCCTGTTACTCTAGCAAATTTCTAAACGTTTATAACAGCAATATTTAAAATATGTCCCTATTTGTACCCCCAGTTTTTCAAGCTTTGTACAGATTGTTTGCATTAAGAGGTTGAGAGGAATGTGCAGAATTATAACTAGGAATCTGGGAATATGTGGAAAAACAGTCAGGTAGTGTTAACAAACATTCCCTCTACAGGTCTGCCAGGTAAGAGAAGAAGAATTTAGCTATAAGACGGTGAATTATAGACTGTGTAGAAACATACCACTGCCCAAACCAAGGCCATAGGATATTGTAATAATACCTGTACAAATACTATCATTGGTTGCCTGTTGCAATTAATGTAACCTGCATGCTGTTGTAATGGCCACTGTGATTCCATATATGCATGTGTTCTGTTTGCTATGCAACTGTTCCAAATCTGTTGTTTTGGGTTAATGGGAATATCTATGCATGCTTTTATAACTAATCCTGAATTGTGTTGACTATTACTAACCCACGTATGTTCTATAACTGTAACACCACAGCATGTTTGGGAAGCCCAGTCCCAGCAGATCCATCTCTCCCACCTCATCTGGCCATGGCACCAGGCCCCAGAACGTCAGGGACCCACCCAAGGACCTCCTTGTCTGCTGGTCCTGCACCATCTTTGGGTGTAACCACCTTAGGGGATGGCACTCATCTCCCCCCTGGGAGTGGGTGTAGACAGGATCCTGTCACCCGAAGCCAGGTCTGGGATTTGGTGCATAGTGAGCTCCAAATGGAGTTTGGAGATCTGCTACTCCAGCTTGAGGGTCATATGGTGCAATTAGAGGGTCAGCCTGCCCCTTCTGCTCAGCCCCCATTACAGCCACCTTTAAGGCCATGGAGGTGCAGTGGTGACTGCCCTGGGTGGGGACCTCAGTCCCACTGTTTCCATTTGGGGGCTCATGGGCTTCCAATTTCCAAACACCCCTCCCTGTCCAAGGTGTTTACCCCTCACAAGTGTCATATACCGCCCCATATGCTGTCTTGTCTGTCTTCCTACCTAACCTACCTCCTCAAATATATGTACTATCCTTCCCCAACATCCCACTCTCACCTTAAAAAAAAAAGGGGCAATCTGTTCCCTCCCAAAAAATTTTGCCCCTACATAGCTGTCCATTTCACACACATGTCCACTGGACACATGTGATCTGGTCTAATTGGCTTCACAACACATTATTGTTGTCTCACCCCTCTCTCAAGAGTTTGAGTGCTCAAATATATCTCCAAATTCAGTATATATGCACATCTGTTGCTGTAGATGAAATGGACAGCTATGGACCCTCCCTACACCCGTCCTGCACATCCCTAGCTACTTTCCCTATTGTCTTTCCCTCTGCATGCCCCCCTTTTTTACCACTTTCCTATTAACACTTTTTTTCTTTTCTTTTAAATAAATTAGCATGGGGGTAAGCGGGAGTAAGCACTTTTAAGCAGTAGTAAGTGGGATTAAGCCTGTTTGTGTGATGCTAAACAATGCCTACACAGATTAAGCACTTTTAAGGCTAACTGTTTGTAAGCATATTTAACTGGAAGTTATTTTATTTATTTATTTATTTATGTATGTATTTATTTTACATTTGTTGACTGGGAAAGTCCAACTGGACAGATGTCCATTTTCAGCGGTAGCCCTGGTAGAAAAGCTTCACCTACATATGAGGTACATTAATATATATGAACAAGTTAAAAAATATGGTGGAATACACATACAAAAAACAGGTTTACAATCATAGGTAAATATGGCCAGTTAACACAGGCTCATAGTAAGATAGTTGTCAGATAGTAATCATATCATACAGTATAATACATTCTGTACACATTTAACACATGCAGTATATTGCAGCCTTATACAGATAGAATATAACAGTACTTAGCAAGTTTGTGTATAGTTTTATGATGTTGTCTTAGCTTATAAAAGCAGACAGTTAAATGTGAGAAACTAGAGTTGAGATTATCCATGAGTTTAGATATTTCATACTTATAAAAGCAGACAGTTACATGTGAGAAACTAGACTTAACATTGCCAATATATGTAGATTTTTCTTGTAATTCAGCCTTTACCCAGGTGTAAGACAAGAACATAGCCAGTTGTTTTTGAGGTGTGTTTTTAGTAGTTTTTTGAATTGTGTTGGGGAGTTATTTAATTTTATTTGGGTATTGTAGAGTTTGGAAATATAGCAGCTAAAGAGAGATTTTCCTGCCTCATTTTTATGTTTTGTAACTTCAAGGGGTTAAGGGTGCTTGATCTCAAGGTTCTTGCTGTGTTGTGAGGATGTATTAGGTTTTTGAGGGCTGAGATTTTATCTGAGTGATGGTATAACTTATGCGCTAGTGACAATTGATTAAGTTGAAGTAGTTGAGGAAACTCCAAGCAGTCCAGTTTTTTGAGAGATACACAGTGGTGTGTTCTATATGCTGATTCGATTGCAAATTTAGCTGTCTTATTATAGCAGGTTTCTAGTTTTTATAGTTCTGTTTTCTAGAGGATGGTAAATACCAGGGATGCATACAGGAAGGTGGATATTAGATATGTCCTGGCTACTGTGGTTTTGGATCGCTTGGAGAGAAATTGCTTGTTACGATAATGTAGCCCTAGTTTTTTTGTGAACCTTTTTTACAGTTTGTGCAATATACAAGTCAAATCTTAGGTGATTGTCAATTTCCACACCTAAACATTTGTTGTGGGTAGCTGAGGTTATAACAGTTTTGTTATTAGATGTGATAGTGAAGTTGTTTGATTGGGGGGAGGCTCTATAAGAGGTGAAGAGGAGTAATTTGGTTTTAGCTGGGTTAAGAATAAGCTGATGGTTGCTAAGCCAGGTTTCAGCTTGTAAGAAGCATTCTTGTGTTTGGGAGTGGAGGTGTTTGAGTGTTGGGGTGGCACATATGATTGTGGTGTCATCTGCATATTAAATTATTGTGGCTTTTGGCATGGAGGATGAGAATTGATTGGTGAATAGAGTGAAGAGTAATGGACCTAGGATGGAGCCTTGTGTGACTCCTAGGGATTCTGGTAATAGAGAGGATATTTGGTTCTGCCATTTTACAGCCTGTTGGTGACCTGATAGTTCTCAAACCATGTGAAGGAGGAGAAACTAAGTTTTAGGGTAGATAGTGTATGGAGAAGTTTGTTATGATCAGCCATACTGCATGCTTTAGATAAGTCTAAGAATATGGCAGAGACTAGTTGGCCATTATTTCTGTACTGATTAATGCTGTTAGTGAATGCTATAAGTGAGGTGGTGGTACTATGAAAGGGTCTAAAGCCATGTTAGTTTTTGGATAGCAAATTGTTTTTTTTTTTAAGGTAATCCAGAGTTGTGTGTGTATGTCCCGTTCTAAGATTTTTGATAAGGGTGATAAAATAGCGATAGGATGGTAGTTGTTGAATTCAAACAAGTTACCTCCTTTGTGTAATGGTATTATATGGGAGGTTTCCCTTATGTGTGGTACTTTGCACTTGGAGATGAACCTATTGATGAGGATTGCAACAGGGTAGGCTATAGCTGGTGCAGCTATTTGGAGGTATTCTGTGGGTAGGTTATCAGCAGCCAGAGTGGTGGGTTTGAGTTTTTGGAGAAATTTTTGAATAGTTTTGGTTGATGCTGGCTGACAGGTAAAGTGAGATTTATTAGTTTGTTGTTCTAGTGGTTCTGTTGTAGTTGGTGTGTTTGCTAAAGTGAGGAGTCTGGTGTTCAGTTGGTTATTTTTAAGGTTTGGACTTTCTCAGTAAAATATTTATTAAACTGGGTGAGGATGTTATCGTGGTTATTACCAGTTGTAGGTGAGGGGATTGCAGTTTTCCAGGTTGCAATACAGAGTTGATTGCAACCCAGAACCTCTGAGGGTTTTTTGCATGTTTTTCTTGAAGATTTTGGTAATAGCTGATTTTGCGAATTTTGATGTATTTCTTGGCTTTATTCCTTAATTCTAAGTATTTTTGTTAGTCTAGTTGGGTTTTGTTTTTTTTAAATTGGTTCCATGCTTTGTCACTTTCTAAGAGAATAGATTTGGTAGGTTTAGTAAGCCAGGGTGCATATTTAACTTTTATTCTTTTGGTTCTGGAAGGAACATGGTGGTTATGAATTTTTATGAAGGTTATATTAAAGCACATTACAGCCTCTTCTAGGGGTAATTGTTTTAGTGGATTAGAATTGCTTACCACCATGCAAACCCACGCAAACCCACTTACAACTGCTTAAAAGTGCGTTAATCACTCTGCATCCAACAGCCAGTGTTCTGCCCAGCAAAAAAATAATCAGCCCTTGCAAGTCTTGACCCCAGGACTCTGCAAAGCATAACCAAAGCAAATTACCACTAAGCAATCTGAGCTGTTTTCTCAAACATATCATGCAGCACAGTCATTCAACATTAGGGAAAATGTATTTGTATATATATGTATATATATATATATATATATATATATATATATATATATATATATATATATATATATATATGTTGTTGTTGTTGTCTTTCGGCTTTTCCCGGTTAGGGGTCGCCACAGCTGAACTCCGGTCCGCTAATGATGGCAGTAGATTTTGATGAATGCAGAGGTGCCAGCTCGACGTTCAACCTTCAACAAAGGCACGCCTACTTACGCATGTCTTTCGAAAACCCACGCAACTGCAGGGAAGACATGCAGACTCCACACAGAAGGCACTCCCAGCACTCCAGCCGAGAATCGAATGAGAAAACCTCGTGCTGTGAGGCAACAATTCTTCTGCTGCACCACCACGGATGTTGTATTTGTATATATATATATATATATATATATATATATATATATATATATATATATATATATATATATATATATATATATATATATATATGTAGTGCATATGGACATCGGATCCACACTCTGAACCTCTCACTGCAAAACATCTGACCAAAGGCACTGTAGATGGGAGTGAAGGGGCCCAAAATAGGGACATATTGTAATTATTGCCATTATCCCTTCCTCCACAGATGAACTGTTCTGCCTTGCAACAAAATAACCAGCACTTGCAAGTCTTGAATCCAAGACCCTGCACTACATAGTCAAAAAAAGCTGCCTCTAAACCATCTCAGCTGTAAGATGTTGGGATGCTTTCTCTAACATATCATGCAGAACAGTCAGTCTAACATAGGGAATGTACAATGTGGAAGCACTAAACATTCTAATGATGCATACAGACACACACACACACACACACACACACACACACACATATATATATATATATATATATATATATATATATACACACACATATATAAATATATATATATATATATGGATCACCTTTATATCCTCGAAATCGCGTTTCGCCGACACACTAATCACCGACACCAAAAGACCGACAACAAAAAATACTGACAACGCAAAACACCGAAAACCATTACACCAACACACTACACGTAAACAACACAGTACACTACATAACATATCCACTATCCCTAACCCAAACCCTAACCCTAAGGTCCGACACTACCGCACACTTTCCCTACCTGCACCCTAACCCTAACTCACTTACCCACCCCTAACCCCAAGATCCGACACTACCGCACACTCACCCTACCTGCACCCTAACCCTAACTCACTTACCCACCCCTAACCCCAAGGTCCAACACTACCGCGACACTCACCCTACCTGCACCCTAACCCTAACTCACTTAACCCACCCCTAAACCCACAGTCCCTCACTATCGCACACACACCTACCTGCACCCTAACCCTAACTCACTTAACCCACCCCTAAACCCACAGTCCTCACTATCGCACACTTACCTGTCCGCTCCCTAACACTAAATCCCTCGCACACTTACCGAGTCCATCGTGTTCTCACCTTGTCGGTCATCTGCGTTGTCGGTGTTTTCGTCCCGTCGGATTCCGTGTCGGCGAAACGCGTTGTCGGGCATCTGAAGGTGACCCATATATATATATATATATATATATATATATATATATATATATATATATATAAAGAGAGTATATATATATATATATATATATATATATATATATATATATATACATATATATATATAAAGAGAGTATATATAAAGGGTGCACAGAATATCAAACAACCATTATTCCTACAGTTGCCACCTTTTCAAATGGCCAGTGCTGATTCTTTCCTACAAATGAGAATTATTGCATGAAACATATACCTACACACAATGCAAAGTACATGACACAACACACAGTTTGCATACATATAAATGTTTATTTGTGTACTATTTCAGTTGTTTATGCCATTTCTTATAGCATTTAGGTGTTTTAAATACATAATAACTGATTAATGCAACTCTCAAAGAAAACATATGATACAGTAATTTGCAAAACATAACATACTTTGCTGTCTAGGCTAAGGCCTTCAAGTAGTACAACAGTAAAAAACACACTTGCCTTCAAGATAAGAATCAATCAACACTTAATTACAGATGCAGTTCAACAACCTCCAATTACACTCTGTACTCAACCCCCTAGAGGGAAAGGTATCAGTTGTCACAATGTAAATGCATCCATTACATAACAATGCTTAACTTAAATCGTCAGTATCACACTGACAAACAGAACTGTGTGCAAGACAGTAAGTTCTAGGCCACCACTGTTCCCATGGTGAAAAGTATGAAAAGGTACACCCATATACCTTAATGTGTCTTATTATTAATATTCCTTACATGTTGTAATAGCCTAGGTTAAAAACATTTAATACCCCTCCCCCATAAAATGTCTTACAAGGGCATATAACAGTGTTTGCTATACACTGACTTCTAGACTGTACAGGGTCACACATGTTTTGTTCAGCTGTAGCCCTCATATATATGGGTCCTATCCCACAATTTGTGTGGTTGTCCACAACATCACTGGAATGATAGCAGGAATGTCAGCACTAAATAATGATAGGCCCTTACTTAATAACCTCTTACTGCATGACATCTGGACAAAGCATGGTATATAGGTCGAAAGAGGCTGAAACACAAGGCCATATTTGAAACATCGCTGTTATACACTGAGAAAGTTGCTGGTGTTACAGGGTTGGTTGCAGCATACCATTACTCAGGAACATGAAGTCAGAAACACAAATGGATGTTGCCATGTACCGATAGCAACCAATGGAGAGAATGCCAATAATATATTAGGGACAAGACCTGTGTTGGGAATAGACAAAACATAACAGCTAATCCTCTGGCCATCATGTGGATCGGCCTACATTTGAGAGCTATGCAGACAGGCTGCATTCCATGCAAAACTAGCATGTACACACATACCCTGTAAAACTAGCAGTATTCAATGCATATAACAGCAATACTCACACACACTGTCCCTAGGTCTGGAACCTTATACAAACATGTAGTTGGCCTGTGTCCACAAGTTCTGTTGTAAGAGGTATTCCTCCCTGCTGTCTGTAACACTGCTGCTCACACACACATGAAAGATGTCTTCCATACAGGAAAGGTAAAGGGACAATGTCCACATGATGTAGTTATTTATAGTAGTGGGTTGCTATGACATTGGCTATTGGAAGAACTACACAGCTGCCTGCATGCAATAAGCAAGTGGGGAAAAGCAAGTGGCACAGAGACCATCACCTGAACATGAGCATCACCTACAAAAGCCATGCTTCAACCTATTCGAACAAGCTCGATCCCAGTAGTGGAGAGAGAGAGAGATAGACACCAAAAAAAAACACATACATAAACAAAACCTTGAAATAAGAAACAAGAAGACATCCTGTACACAGAAGGAACCTGAAGATAAACCAGGTATGTGAAACATGAAAGCATGTAACTGAATGTAGTACTTGGTCTGTTATAACGGGATAGATGATTATGAAAGATGTATATGTGCCATCAATACTTGCTGTCATGATGTCCTGCTGAATAAATGCGATGGACATAGCATCCGGCTCTGTCTGCAGTTGGCCATACCTGTCAACTGTGCAGATCTTCACAGAATGTCAAGATGTAGTGTTAGTGTTTTGTGTTTGTTCTGTTCCTCCAAACATCTATATTAGTCTGGCAAATAGCTGAAGGTAGAAGTAATGAAGTCATGACAGACACATGAGTTTCAGACCCCACCACCTTCAGAACAGTCTTGGTAAAGTGAAATGTATCATGCACAAACTTCATAGGTTTGTAATAGGCATATCTATGATCTGTCCCTCTATATCTCCCCAATGTTATGCTTTGTCTACATGTGATGCTCTAAGAGATGGATAGGTTGAGTCACAGCTGAGGAGCCTGACACAGGCTTGTTGGCTGTTGGTGAAGAACCCTCCAAGAGGAAAAAACGCTGAGAGAAGAAGGGAGCCACTTTTGAGATTTTAAGTATTTTTTCTCTGTTTATTTGCTAAGTTTTTCTGCATAGCTGCCTAGCTTGAGCATTTTCTGGCTTGTTAAACTTGATTTCTGTATTAGTAGCTGTATTTAGAGCACAACCAAAAGCTGTTTGCTGAATTTCCTGTTTGCACTTAATTTTAAATCGTTTTTTTCTTAAAACTTGCATATTTTCTGTCCTTGACCTAGCACTCTTGTGTGGGGTCATTTACTGCACTGTTATAACTTGATATTACTTGTGAACCTCTGCTATCTCTGTAAAAAACAAAAAAAAAAATCTTGCTTTTTTCCCACTTTTCTGAGAGTTAAAAAAGTTCAGTTACAGGCTTGCTGTTCCTGAACTGTTTGAAAGTTTCTGTGAGGCCATTTTTGCTTGGGCTGAAGGAGGGTCTCTGTTCATCAGTGGCAGTGACTAACATTGAGCAGCTCCCTGCCCCCGTAGAGGTGGTTACTGACTTGAAACTGTAGTTTTATTGGCCACTAGGGGTCATTTCCATAACTCCTTCATCTTCCTCTCTTAAAACCTAGTTGTCTCGTGGTTTGAGCATCTTTTCAGGCTTGTTGGCTGTTGGTGAAGCACCCTCCAAGAGGAAAAAACGCTGAGAGAAGAAGGGAGCCACTTTTGAGATTTTAAGTATTTTTTTCTCTGTTTATTTGCTAAGTTTTTCTGCATAGCTGCCTAACTTGAGCATTTTCTGGCTTGTAAAACTTGATTTCTGTATTAGTAGCTGTATTTAGAGCACAACCAAAAGCTGTTTGCTGAATTTCCTGTTTGCACTTAATTTTAAATCGTTTTTTTCTTAAAACTTGCATATTTTCTGTCCTTGACCTAGCACTCTTGTGTGGGGTCATTTACTGCACTGTTATAACTTGATATTACTTGTGAACCTCTGCTATCTCTGTAAAAACAAAAAAAAAAAAATCTTGCTTTTTCCCACTTTTCTGAGAGTTAAAAAAGTTCAGTTACAGGCTTGCTGTTCCTGAACTGTTTGAAAGTTTCTGTAAGGCCATTTCTGCTTGGGCTGAAGGAGGGTCTCTCTGTTCATCAGTGGCAGTGACTAACATTGAGCAGCTTCCCTGCCCCCGTAGAGGTGGTTACTGACTTGAAACTGTAGTTTTATTGGCCACTAGGGGTCATTTCCATAACTCCTTCATCTTCCTCTCTTAAAACCTAGTTGCCTCGTGGTTTGAGCATCTTTTCAGGCTTGTTGGCTGTTGGTGAAGCACCCTCCAAGAAGAAAAAACGCTGAGAGAAGAAGGGAGCCACTTTTGAGATTTTAAGTATTTTTTCTCTGTTTATTTGCTAAGTTTTTCTGCATAGCTGCCTAGCTTGAGCATTTTCTGGCTTGTAAAACTTGATTTCTGTATTAGAAGCTATATTTAGAGCACAACCAAAAGCTGTTTGCTGAATGTCCTGTTTGCACTTAATTTTAAATCGTTTTTTTCTTAAAACTTGCATATTTTCTGTCCTTGACCTAGCACTCTTGTGTGGGGTCATTTACTGCACTGTTATAACTTGATATTACTTGTGAACCTCTGCTATCTCTGTAAAAAAACAAAAACAAAAAAAATCTTGCTTTTTTCCCACTTTTCTGAGAGTTAAAAAAGTTCAGTTACAGGCTTGCTGTTCCTGAACTGTTTGAAAGTTTCTGTGAGGCCATTTTGCTTGGGCTGAAGGAGGGTCTCTGTTCATCAGTGGCAGTGACTAACATTGAGCAGCTTCCCTGCCCCCGTAGAGGTGGTTACTGACTTGAAACTGTAGTTTTATTGGCCACTAGGGGTCATTTCCATAACTCCTTCATCTTCCTCTCTTAAAACCTAGTTGCCTCGTGGTTTGAGCGTCTTTTCAGGCTTGTTGGCTGTTGGTGAAGCACCCTCCAAGAGGAAAAATGCTGAGAGAAGAAGGGAGCCACTTTTGAGATTTTAAGTATTTTTTCTCTGTTTATTTGCTAAGTTTTTCTGCATAGCTGCCTAGCTTGAGCATTTTCTGGCTTGTAAAACTTGATTTCTGTATTAGTAGCTGTATTTAGAGCACAACCAAAAGCTGTTTGCTGAATTTCCTGTTTGCACTTAATTTTAAATCGTTTTTTCTTAAAACTTGCATATTTTCTGTCCTTGACCTAGCACTCTTGTGTGGGGTCATTTACTGCACTGTTATAACTTGATATTACTTGTGAACCTCTGCTATCTCTGTAAAAACAAAACAAAAAAAATCTTGCTTTTTCCCACTTTTCTGAGAGTTAAAAAAAGTTCAGTTACAGGCTTGCTGTTCCTGAACTGTTTGAAAGTTTCTGTGAGGCCATTTTTGCTTGGGCTGAAGGAGGGTCTCTGTGTTCATCAGTGGCAGTGACTAACATTGAGCAGCTTCCCTGCCCCCCGCAGAGGTGGTTACTGACTTGAAACTGTAGTTTTATTGGCCACTAGGGGTCATTTCCATAACTCCTTCATCTTCCTCTCTTAAAACCTAGTTTCCTCATGGTTTGAGCGTCTTTTCAGGCTTGTTGGCTGTTGGTGAAGCACCCTCCAAGAGGAAAAACGCTGAGAGAAGAAGGGAGCCACTTTTGAGATTTTAAGTATTTTTTCTCTGTTTATTTGCTAAGTTTTTCTGCATAGCTGCCTAGCTTGAGCATTTTCTGGCTTGTAAAACTTGATTTCTGTATTAGTAGCTGTATTTAGAGCACAACCAAAAGCTGTTTGCTGAATTTCCTGTTTGCACTTAATTTTAAATCGTTTTTTCTTAAAACTTGCATATTTTCTGTCCTTGACCTAGCACTCTTGTGTGGGGTCATTTACTGCACTGTTATAACTTGATATTACTTGTGAACCTCTGCTATCTCTGTAAAAAACAAAAAAAAAAATCTTGCTTTTTTCCCACTTTTCTGAGAGTTAAAAAAGTTCAGTTACAGGCTTGCTGTTCCTGAACTGTTTGAAATTTTCTGTGAGGCCATTTTTGCTTGGGCTGAAGGAGGGTCTCTCTGTTCATCAGTGGCAGTGACTAACATTGAGCAGCTTCCCTGCCCCCGTAGAGGTGGTTACTGACTTGAAACTGTAGTTTTATTGGCCACTAGGGGTCATTTCCATAACTCCTTCATCTTCCTCTCTTAAAACCTAGTTGCCTCGTGGTTTGAGTGTCTTTTCAGGCTTGTTGGCTGTTGGTGAAGCACCCTCCAAGAGGAAAAAATGCTGAGAGAAGAAGGAGCCACTTTTGAGATTTTAAGTATTTTTCTCTGTTTATTTGCTAAGTTTTTCTGCATAGCTGCCTAGCTTGAGCATTTTCTGGCTTGTTAAACTTGATTTCTGTATTAGTAGCTGTATTTAGAGCACAACCAAAAGCTGTTTGCTGAATTTCCTGTTTGCACTTAATTTTAAATCGTTTTTTTCTTAAAACTTGCATATTTTCTGTCCTTGACCTAGCACTCTTGTGTGGGGTCATTTACTGCACTGTTATAACTTGATATTACTTGTGAACCTCTGCTATCTCTGTAAAAAACCAAAACAAAAAAAAATCTTGCTTTTTTCCCACTTTTCTGCGAGTTAAAGTTCAGTTACAGGCTTGCTGTTCCTGAACTGTTTGAAAGTTTCTGTGAGGCCATGTTTGCTTGGGCTGAAGGAGGGTCTCTCTGTTCATCAGTGGCAGTGACTAACATTGAGCAGCTTCCCTGCCTCCCGTAGAGGTGGTTACTGACTTGAAACTGTAGTTTCATTGGCCACTAGGGGTCATTTCCATAACTCCTTCATCTTCCTCTCTTAAAACCTAGTTGCCTCGTGGTTTGAGCATCTTTTCAGGCTTGTTGGCTGTTGGTGAAGCACCCTCCAAGAGGAAAAAACGCTGAGAGAAGAAGGGAGCCACTTTTGAGATTTTAAGTATTTTTTCTCTGTTTATTTGCTAAGTTTTTCTGCATAGCTGCCTAGCTTGAGCATTTTCTGGCTTGTAAAACTTGATTTCTGTATTAGTAGCTGTATTTAGAGCACAACCAAAAGCTGTTTGCTGAATTTCCTGTTTGCACTTAATTTTAAATCGTTTTTTCTTAAAACTTGCATATTTTCTGTCCTTGACCTAGCACTCTTGTGTGGGGTCATTTACTGCACTGTTATAACTTGATATTACTTGTGAACCTCTGCTATCTCTGTAAAAAACAAAAACAAAAAAAAATCTTGCTTTTTTCCCACTTTTCTGAGAGTTAAAAAAGTTCAGTTACAGGCTTGCTGTTCCTGAACTGTTTGAAAGTTTCTGTGAGGCCATTTTGCTTGGGCTGAAGGAGGGTCTCTGTTCATCAGTGGCAGTGACTAACATTGAGCAGCTTCCCTGCCCCCGTAGAGGTGGTTACTGACTTGAAACTGTAGTTTTATTGGCCACTAGGGGTCATTTCCATAACTCCTTCATCTTCCTCTCTTAAAACCTAGTTTCCTCATGGTTTGAGCGTCTTTTCAGGCTTGTTGGCTGTTGGTGAAGCACCCTCCAAGAGGAAAAAATGCTGAGAGAAGAAGGGAGCCACTTTTGAGATTTTAAGTATTTTTTCTCTGTTTATTTGCTAAGTTTTTCTGCATAGCTGCCTAGCTTGAGCATTTTCTGGCTTGTAAAACTTGATTTCTGTATTAGTAGCTGTATTTAGAGCACAACCAAAAGCTGTTTGCTGAATTTCCTGTTTGCACTTAATTTTAAATCGTTCTTTTCTTAAAACTTGCATATTTTCTGTCCTTGACCTAGCACTCTTGTGTGGGGTCATTTACTGCACTGTTATAACTTGATATTACTTGTGAACCTCTGCTATCTCTGTAAAAACAAAAACAAAAAAAAATCTTGCTTTTTCCCACTTTTCTGAGAGTTAAAAGTTCAGTTACAGGCTTGCTGTTCCTGAACTGTTTGAAAGTTTCTGTGAGGCCATTTTGCTTGGGCTGAAGGAGGGTCTCTGTTCATCAGTGGCAGTGACTAACATTGAGCAGCTCCCTGCCCCCGTAGAGGTGGTTACTGACTTGAAACTGTAGTTTTATTGGCCACTAGGGGTCATTTCCATAACTCCTTCATCTTCCTCTCTTAAAACCTAGTTGCCTCGTGGTTTGAGTGTCTTTTCAGGCTTGTTGGCTGTTGGTGAAGCACCCTCCAAGAGGAAAAACGCTGAGAGAAGAAGGAGCCACTTTTGAGATTTTAAGTATTTTTTCTCTGTTTATTTGCTAAGTTTTTCTGCATAGCTGCCTAGCTTGAGCATTTTCTGGCTTGTTAAACTTGATTTCTGTATTAGTAGCTGTATTTAGAGCACAACCAAAAGCTGTTTGCTGAATTTCCTGTTTGCACTTAATTTTAAATCGTTTTTTCTTAAAACTTGCATATTTTCTGTCCTTGACCTAGCACTCTTGTGTGGGGTCATTTACTGCACTGTTATAACTTGATATTACTTGTGAACCTCTGCTATCTCTGTAAAAACAAAACAAAAAAAAATCTTGCTTTTTCCCACTTTTCTGAGAGTTAAAAAGTTCAGTTACAGGCTTGCTGTTCCTGAACTGTTTGAAAGTTTCTGTGAGGCCATTTTGCTTGGGCTGAAGGAGGGTCTCTGTTCATCAGTGGCAGTGACTAACATTGAGCAGCTTCCCTGCCTCCCGTAGAGGTGGTTACTGACTTGAAACTGTAGTTTTATTTTCCCTTTTGGGTCTATTCCTGCTTCTTTCCAGCCCCTGCTATCAAGCACGCTTTAACGTGCTTTATAGCGATTTAGCGTGGAGTTGCCACTAGAGCAGCATCGGGCAGTGCCGGTTAAACGAGGTTAAACTCTTTCTGGCTCCAGAAAGTCTGTTCTCAATTTTTCCCTTAGAACTGCTCTGTTAGGAACCTAAACAGTTTACACCTACATTAAAAAGTGCAGCACTTGTTCCAAATAGCTTTTTCTTCTCAAAAAGCTCAGCACTTGTCTTATAAGCATATCCCTTGTCTTATAAGCATTCTCTTTGCAGGTCAAGCACTCCTATATTATACAAATCTCTCACTAGCAAAACCCCCCAGGCGTGCCCACTTCCCTGCTAAGCCCACTACTTTTCTGTCTCATACCAACTCATAATTCTTTCTAGCATGTCGAAGGGTCAGATGCTGGCGTCCTCTCCTGCCCATTTGGTGAATCTGGGAATTCTGAGACAATGTTACAATTGCCTCATGTACACGGACAACCATCTCCTCCTCCCATGTAACACTAACACTTGTGAGAGATGCAGCTATTTAGCCAGACTGGAGGCTGAGCTCTCTCAACTCAAGACTGGCAAGACCAGGCAGGAGGAGAAGGCAACTACACACACCACAATACCAGTCTCACATAACTCAACCACACCACTGAATCAAACACATAAACACACTAAGACATGCTCGGAGGCTCTGAGTAAAAATTTACCTAAACAGCAGAGGCCTCCAAAGCAGACACCCAAGCAACTGCATACTCAATACACCACACAAACAACACATAAACAACAAAATCAGTGTGCAAAGCAGTCACTGCCCTTAAGGCCAAATACAACACCAAACATACTTGTCATAGGTGACTCCATAGTCAGACACACTGATGTCCTGCTCACCAGACTGAGTAAGGAGAAGGTCACAGTAAGCTGCCTGTCGGGCGCTAGAATCCGCCACATAACACAAGCACTCAGGTCTCTCAACAGCAGGTACAAGTACGACTCAGTCATTGTCCACGCTGGTGTCAAAGACCTGAGACGTACCTCTTTGGACTACATGAAAAGAGACATTGAGGAGCTCTCTGATTATGTAGCCCAGGCAGGTATGACACTGACCTTGAGCAGTATCCTACCTTCACCTAGAATTATGCCACAATACAGTGATAAGATGATCAGCTTTAATAATTGGCTTAAATTCTGGTGTCATTCAAAGGGGATCCAATGTCTGTCTGCCTGGGATAACATGCTGGACAAGCCACGCTGCTTCGCAAGGGACGGCTTGCACCTGTCACCCCTAGGCTTCCGGATATTGGCAAAGGCTCTTGCCACCCCATAGTGCCTTTTTAGGCAAGGCTCAAATTCTAAACCTACCACCCTAGAACACAAAAAAGTAAAAAAACTAAGGGTAATGCTGCTCAATACCAGAAGTTTCAATCTCAAGATGCACGCACTCGAGGCCCTTCTCAGTATGGAGAACATCGATGTCTGTGCTGTGACAGAAACCTGGTTCAAGGCTCCTGAGAGCACCCCAGCACTAGCAGGTTTCACCTCATATCATGCGTTCCGGCCCCAAAATCCGGACAACACCAAGAAAGGAGGGGGGGTGTCCATATTCATAAAGGACACCCACACCTCAAGGTTGGTGGAAACGCACGATGCATCGGAGACCATCCAGGTGCAATTAACCATAGGCAAGACTGCTCTGCAATTTGTAGCATGTTACAGGCCACCCTCTCAAACTCAGGAACCTCACATGGCCTTCCTGAAAACAATGGAGGGGATAAATGTATCTCCAAACACTATCATACTAGGTGACTTCAACTACCCTAATATAGACTGGGAACACTACTCAAGCCCAAACACTCTAGCCCAAAGGTTCCTGGAGTTCATAAACTCAAATGCCATGGAACAACTAGTCACCATCCCCACAAGAGGAGAAAACATACTTGATCTCATCATCACGAACATGGGATCACAATGTTCAACACCAGAAGTATACCCCTCACTGGTGAGATCAGATCATAAACTAATCTCGCTGGAGGTCCTCATCCCGCCCCACCTGAAACAAAAAGACCACAGTGAAAAACTTCTCAAAAGCCAACTTCACACTTCTAAAAACTAGTGTGGTCTCCTTTAAGGCCCCTGAGCCAGTGGTAAACATTACTCAAACCGCTGAATCACTTACAAATGCCTTCTACCAGCACCTACAGGACTGCATGGATCAGGCAATCCCAAACAAAACTAAGACTCTTTGTACCAAAGGCAAGCGTCCAGTCTGGTGGACCCCAGCCATAAACAAGCTCTACAACAAAAGGAGGAAGCTACTACAAGATAGAGCAAAATCCTTGAAAGGTAAGACACCTTTGATCATTATAAGTAAAAACTAAGAGCTCTCATAAAATCATCCAAGGCAAATTTTGAGAGAAAAATCACCAAGGACTCAAAAGACAATCATAAGGCCTTCTTTAGCTATGTTAGAAACCTAGGAGGAAACTCCCAGATATGCTCAGAATTAGTTCAAAATGATGTGAAGATTACTGAACCTACACACATTGCCAACATACTGGCTGACAGGTTCAGTGCAAACTTCTCCCCCCCCAAAAGGAGAGATATCTATACCAGAGGATTGTAGCCCCACAAACATATCCAATGCCCAGGTGAGAACTGCTCTCTCCAAAGCAAAAAACACAGCATCCATGGGACCGGATGGTGTCCCCGGCTGTGTGCTCCATGAACTGAATGAGGAATTAAACCCGCAGTTAGGACAGCTGTTTAATCTTAGCCTCACCTCAGGATACGCACTCCAAGGAGTGGCGCATCGACTGTGGTCCCACTTCACAAGGCGGTGCCTCCACCGACCCTGGAAATTACCGTCCCATTAGCTTGACAAGCCTTATCTGCAAAGCCATGGAGAGGATCATAATGGAACTCATAAATAAAGACATAGGGAACTTGCAGACTTTGGATCCAACCCAGTTTGGCTTTGTCAAAGGCAGATCATGCCTTTTAAACTTGGTTGACTTTTTCGAGACAGTCACCAAGGCCATTGATGAGGGAAAGGCAGTCCATACAGCCTACCTTGACCTGGCAAAGGCCTTGACACAATACCCCACTCAGGTATCATCAAAAAAACTCATCAGCTTGAATATAAACCCATACATCACAAGATGGGTTGCAAACTGGCTAAGTGACAGAACCCACAGGGTCAGAGTTGCTGGAGCCATGTCAGACTCAAAGCCTGTCACAAGTGGTGTCCCACAGGGCTCAGTCCTGGGTCCACTCTTGTTCGGCATCTACTTTTCTGAAGTACAAGCAAACACAGGAGGGTTATGGCTGACAAAGTTTGCAGATGACTGCAAACTGGGCCATAGTCGAAAACACATCTGACACAGATATCCTTCAGAAGGGCCTCACAGAAACGGATAACTGGTGCCAGAGCCATGGCCTAAAGTTAAATGCCAAGAAATGCATAGTCATACCCTTCGGGAAAAACAAGGTTACCCCTAGCTATCATATAGGTGGCAATCCACTGAGCACAGAAGAAGTCATCAGGGATCTGGGGACCCAGGTTGACAGTAGCCTTTCGCCTGACACTCATGTTGCTAAAGTGGTTAGGAAAACCTTCTACATTGCCCACCTGATCATGAAGGGATTCACATCTAGATCAAGGGAGGTCATCGCCCCCCCTGTACTCATCACTCATTAGACCTATGATTGAGTACAATGCCCCATTCGGAATGTATCTGACCAGACACCTGCAGCAGCTGGAAAGGCCCCAAAAGTTCCTCACCAAAAGGATAAAGGGTCTCAAAAATATGTCTTATGCTGCCCGACTGAAAGAACTCCAGCTCTATTCAGTCTCATACCGCTTGCTCAGAGGTGACCTGTGCCTGACATATAAGGTTATGTCAAACCCTGATTTGATGAATATGCTTCACCTCAAAAAATCTAGATCCCTCAGAACCACAAGGGCGGGAGACTTAAACCTTGACACAGTTATTAATAGAACATGCTGGAGGGACAGATTCATCACCCAGAGACTCCCTATGCTGTGGAACAAAATCCCGGTACATTTGAGGCAGAGCACCTCGCTGGCCTTGTTCAAGAGGAATCTTGACCAATGGATGGGGGATCGCAGATATACCCCAGGGATTACTTCAGTGTCACTGCTTGACAGAGGCACAGCAAAATAATAGGCATAGTTTTATTCAAACTAAAGGGGTGGCGAAAGCCAAATAACTATGGGCTAGGCTTATAAATGCCCTTGGGCAGATAGCCTAGTATGAACCTATGAACCTATGAACCCTGGAAAAAGACAGCTCACATATGGCAACCACTAGAGTGTCTGTCAAACAGTTGTGTCTGTGCCACTGCTAGGCCAGTTAATGGAATGTTGATCATATCCATATGCTACCTGTGAATATGAGTATTATACATGTTTGTATTGTAAATCTAGGATACCTATATAGGGCATGAGTATAGTAAAGCACTGTTGCAGATGTGTGTGTTTAACTGTATGTGATATATTGAATTAATAGCATTCAACTGTACAGTGTTCTGGAAAAGTTCACAGTTCTGACAGATATCTGTAGTCACTTACATATATGCTTGCATTATGGCAGCTATATTAATACGTTATCAAAATTGACTTCCCCATTTTGTCACCTAGTGAGGTAGACCAATGACTAGAAGTCCTGGTATAACAGGTTGAGATGTATGATTGAGCTGCAAGACTGTAAATACAGTGTGCCATAATGACATCGAACACAAGTGTGTATCAGGTATCCCCTGAGCATGTGTATGTATGTGTATGTTCAGCTGAAAGGCACAGGAGTAATAACATGGGTCACATGCAGTCCGGAAAATAGGATGTGCATGTTGCACACGTGTGTAATATCACTGTCACTGCATACAACAAAATAAAGTGTGTACTGCTACTGATTGTTGCATTGTCATGACACTGATATGAGTACTACAGTGGGCATGTTTATCACATAGTAATCAGAGAAGTGTACAACTGTGTTATGACTCACTGTCCATGCCCACCAATAACAGCTATATTGACACCCATATACACTGGATATCAAAGTAAACACCACTGTTGGAATGCCAGGTCTGTTTGCTGTATGCCAATGAGACCATATAAGGTCATGTCAAAACATTTCTCACTTCAGATATGATCCATAACTTGTACAATTCTATTGAATGAGAAACAAATCTGTTTTTTTGAAGGTGAGCAACCATTGTCAAGTAAATATGTGATATGGCGTTAGAGTACAAACCAAGACAAATGGATGCTGTAATCATCTCAGTTGGTGTTTACACAACATATCAGTGTAAGGGTGTTGACACACATTCATGTGACTTACTGTACTGAGTATTAATTCCCATATGTTTCCACTGGACAGGTTGTTATGTTCCCTAGTGAACTGAGCAGGCTATAGGGCACATCACATGTGGGCATTGTGTTGACATGCGCTTTTGGTGGGTCATGTTCCAATTGCCAAGTACCATGCATTGTAACAGGGGTGCGTACACTTCATATCCACTGTAGCTATATGGAATCAGCAGTACCTTACCTGTACAACCATCCTCCACCAACGATAGGGTAATCATCCCTGGTGGACAGCACCAAGACACAAAGCACATAATAGGTCACTATAGTGGCTGTACCGGGACACATAGGTGCAGACCACAACTTGGAAGCAAGTGCACCTCTATCTGAGCAAGCATGTAGGTTCACAGGTGACTTCCTGTAAGGCTGACTATGACTAGAAATCAGACATATCCAAACCACCAAGGCCAATTGTAACCATGTCTACACATATGTATGCAGTCTCAGAGCCAGTAATACATGTCAACCTGTACTGGGGGTAAAGCACACCTCATACACACATGCCATGGATACAGGCAACCTGCATTAGGCAGGATAGTTGGGAAAAGTGGCACTCTGTCCACAACATTAGTACAGGGGGATATGCACATCACCCACACTCCTGCCCACATCAGTGGTGAGCATGAATATAATGCCAACTGATTGCACCAACAGCAAGTCTCTATGGAGCATGAGAACATCACAATTTACCTCCTACATGAACACCGGCATGTGCTCACAGTTCCATCACACACTACAGTCAAGCACACACACGCCACCATCCACACACCATCCACATGGAAAATGGCCACTGTCATCCCTCTACACAGAAATAAATGGTGAATAGTGGATTATGCCATTAAGTGTCCAACATTGGGGGAACTGGACAGGTCAGGGCCAGGGGTGTAATGCAAGCTGTCAAATCCATGATAGCTTACAGTGTTATGGTATAGTCAGGATTATTTGCAAGTAATATCCACTGTTGATGTGCACATGGACAGCCGTATGAGGTCCTGTGACCTTTTTTCCTGTTTATGTCTTCCAGGTACAATGTCCCAGGAACATCTGCCCACATTCACAAACCTAGAAAATGATGCAGTCATCCAGTATGTCATTATGCATCATGCCATCCTGTTCAGCCACAGGGCCCAGGATCTGCAGGAGAGGACCACCCTGTGGAACGAGCTTGTCCACAGGGTAAATGATGTTGGCCTGGACAACCGAAATTATAAGCAGGTGCGGCATCGATGCACCAATCTGATCACCACGCCCGTGAGCATGTTGCTGCAGTTAGTAGGGACTAGCTAGCCACAGGTGGGGGTCATGCCATCCAGCCCCAACTGATACATACTGAGGACCTCCTCATTAGCCTTGGGGAACCCACCCACCAGCCAAGCCAGCAGGTAGAAGACAGCATTGTGCAGGTGAGTACCACCCACACAATGGACAAGGATCGTACAGGTAAGGCCCCAGGGAACATTACTAGACCACTGTTGCTTATCCATTTTCATCTGTAAAGTATCTACATGCATATGTCAGATAACATGGTCTATTGCTGCAGTGAAATAATGAATAGATGTGCATAGTCTCTAGTATTGTGGGTTTGCACTGTCGATGTGCTGAAATGCTGCTCCCATCCTGTACCAATGCCACAGGTGTGACTACTGACATAACTGTCTCACAACTATTTAGGTCCCTCTGGTATACAACTGGGGCAGCAGCCTGTAGCTGGTGAGTTTGGAGTTGTTCAGGTTTGCCAATACACCGGCCATGTTATGGCCGTGCTATTTGCCATGCACACATTTAGCACACCTACCAATAAAGCATGCTGTACATGTTCACTTATCGTTGGTGTTAACTGCACTGCATCAAAGTGGTTAGCATGGTGGCATATCTGAAGGGTATGTAAGAGTCCTGTAGTATACGTAACAACCTGTCAGTGTAAGATGTGTGGACAGAGGAGAAAAACATAATGGTGGGACAAATGGCCTACAGTATGGACATGTCTGAAACATTACCCTTATAAAGTGGCTACAACAGTGTATACACCACTATTACAATGGCAACTGTTCCTGATATAAAAATGGCAAATCACAATACCATATTCCACACCTTTTACAACCTGTAATATGATCTTAACATGAGTAATGAATGTGTAATATGGAATCCTATGTTAGGACAACAAATATGGGGAATACATACCTTAACAAACACTGGAAGCATATGTGTGCACACACTCCAAATAAGATATTGTGGAAGCAGCCTGTGATGTGCTGATAGTATTCACTCTTCTTGAGTACACACCATCCATCAAGTACAGGGCCTCAGTGTCACACCAAGTCATGGTCTACTGTCCAGGAAGTATGTCCATGACATTTGTCCACTCACCTGCAACAGAGGCATCTGTGCTTTGCAAACATCTTACAAACCATGAAATTGATCCCATATCCAAAAGGTAGCGCACAGGAGTGGGAAAAGTAGCCTTACCTCACCATTGCATATACCATGGCAAACAGTGAAGACAGTCATGTATGTGTGTATGAAGTATGGGACAACATTGATGTAAAAAATAAACAGATGCCCATCCAAAACAGATCACATAACATGTTGAAAACTGGTCATGAAGGCTGCCCAGAAACATGCAGCAACACTGAGGGACTTGCAGGAATGTTTAGCAAGTAATGCCTGTGCGGTACATGTGTCAACAATTGCCTGGATTCTATGTAAGTGTGGCCTATTGGTTAGGGTAATCAGACTGAAGAGTTGTCCCACATGATACATCATCCAGAGCTCTCTACAGGTAGCATAAGCATAACATCAAGTCTCCCAAAGGCATGTGAATGTGTAATGGTGTCCTGACACCAAGGCTCAAAACTACAGACAGTATTCATAAATATACGTGTGGCGCACAAGCAACACCTCACCCCACATCAGGGCCATCAATATGTAGATTTCTGGTGCCAGTGTACACCTTTAGTTTGTTGTTCTAGTGGGTCTGTTGTAGTTGGTGTGTTTAAGGTGGGGAGTCTGGTGTTTAGTTGGTTATTTGCTAGGGCTTGGACTGTCTCAGTAAAATATTTATTAAACTGGGTGGGGATGTTATCATGGTTATTCCCAGTTGTAGGTGAGTGGGTTGCAGTTTTTCCAGGTTGCAATACAGAGTTGATTGCAGCCCAGAACCTCTGAGGGGTTTTTGCATGTTTTTCTTAAGATTTTGGTAATAGCTGATTTTGTCTATTTTGATGTATTTCTTGGCTTTATTCCTTAATTCTAAGTATTTTTGTTAGTCCAGTTGGGTTTTGTTTTTTGAAATTGGCTCCATGCTGTGTCCCTTTCTAAGAGAATAGATTTGGTGGGTTTAGTAAGCCAGGGTGCATATTTATCTTTTATTCTTGCGGTTCTGGAAGGGACATGGTGGTTAAGAATTTTTATCAAGGTTATATTAAAGCACATTACTGCCTCTTCTAGGGGTAATTGTTTTAGTGGGTTAGCATTCCTTACTACCATGCAAACCCATGCAAACCATCTTACAACTGCTTAAAAGTGCTTTAATCACTCTGCATCCAACAGCCCTTGTTCTGCCCAGCAAAAAAATAATCAGCCCTTGCAAGTCTTGACCCCAGGACCCTGCAAAGCATAACCACAGCATATTACCACTAAGCAATCTGAGCTGTAGATATGTGTGATGTTTTTTCAAACATATCATGCAGCACAGTCATTCAACAGTAGGGGAAATGTATTTGTGTATGTATATATATATATATATATATATATATATATATATATATATATATATATATATGTATATGTGAAGACATAAATATTTATATATATATATATATATATATATATATATATATATATATATATATATATATATATATATATATATATATATATATAGTGCATTCGGACATCGAATCCACACTCGGAACCTCTCAATGCAAAACATCTGAACAAAATCACTGTAAATGGGAGTGAAGGGGCCCAAAAAAGGGACCTCTTGTGATTATTGCCATTATCCCTTCCTCCACAGCTGAACTGTTCTGTCTTGCAACAAAATAATCAGCACTTGCAAGTCTTGGTTCCAGGACCCTGTACAACACAGCCAAAACAAGTTACCACAAACCATCTCAGCTGTAAGATGTTGGGATGCTTTCTCTAGCATATCATGAAGAACAGTCAGGCTAACATAGGGAATGTACAATGTGGAAGCACTAAACATTCTAATGATACATACACACACACACACACATATATATATATATATATATATATATATATATATATATATATATATATATATATATATATATATATATATATATATATATACATATATATATATATATATATATATATATATATATATATATATATATATATATATATATATATATATATATATGCACATATAAATATATAAATACCTATATATATATATATATATATATATATATATATATATATATATATATATATATATATATATATATATATAGAGAGAGAGAGAGAGTATATATACAGGGTGCACAGAATATCAAACAGCCATTATTCCTAAAGTTGCCACCTTTTCAAATGGCCAGTGCTGATTCTTTCCTACAAATGAGAATTATTGCATGAAACATATACCTACAGACAATGTAAAGTACATGACACCACACACAGTTTGCATACATATAAATGTTTATTTGTGTACTATTTCAGTTGTTTATGCCATTTCTTATAGCATTTTGGTGTTTTAAATAAATAATAAGTGATTAATTCAACTCTCAAAGAAAACATATGACCAAGTAATCTGCAAAACATAACATACTTTGCTGTCTAGGCTAAGGCCTTCAAGTAGTACAACAGTAAAAAACACACTTGCCTTGAAGATAAGAATCAATCAACACTTAATTACAGATGCAGTTCAACAACCTCCAATTACACTCTGTGCTCAACCCCCTAGAGGGAAACGTATCAGTTGTCACAATGTAAATGTATCCGTTACATAACAATGCTTAACTTAAAATATCAGTATCACACTGACAAACAGAACTGTGTGCAAGACAGTAAGTTCTAGGCCACCACTGTTCCCATGGTGAAAAGTAAGAAAATGTACACCCATATTCCTTAATGTGTCTTATTATTAATATTCCTTACATGTTGTAACAGCCTAGGTTAAAAACATTTAATACCCCTCCCCCATAAAATGTCTTACAAGGGCATATAACATTGTTCTCTATACACTGACATCTAGACTGTACAGGGTCACACCTGTTTTGTCCAGCTGTAGCCTTCATATATATGGCCCCTACCCCACAATTTGTGTGGGAGTCCACAACATCACTGGAATGATAGCAGGAATGTCAGCTCTAAATAATGATATACCATTATCTAACAACCTCTTACTGCATGACATCTGGACAAAGCATTGTATGTAGGTGGACAGAGGCTGAAACACAGGGCCATATTTGAAATATCACTGTTATACACTGAGAAAGTCGCTGGTGTTACAGGGTTGGTTGCAACATACCATTACTCAGGAACATGAAGTCAGAAACACAAATGGATGTTGCCATGCACCGATAGCAATCAATGGAGAGAATGCCACTAATATGTCAGGGACAAGACCTGTGTTGGGAACAGACAAGACATAACAGCTCTGGCCATCATGTGGATAGGCCCACATTTGAGAGCTATGCAGACAGGCTGCATTCCATGCAAAACTAGCATGTACACACAAACCATGTAAAACTAGCAGTATTCAATGCACATAACAGCAATACTCACACACAATGTCCCTAGGTCTGGAAACTTATACAAATATGTAGTTGCCCTGTGTCCACAAGTTCTGTTGTAAGAGGTGTTCCTACCTGCTGTCTGTAACACTGCTGCCCACACACATGAAGGATGTCTTCCATACAGGAAAGGTAAAAGGACAATGTCCACATGATGTAGTTATTTAAAGTAGTGGGTTGCTATGACATTGGTTATTGGAAGAACTACACAGCTGCCTGCATGCAATTAGCAAGTGGGGAAAAGCAAGTGGTGCAGAGGCCATCACCTGAACATGAGCATCACCTACGAAAACCATGCTTCAACCTAGTAAAACAAGCTTGATCCCAGTAGTGGAGAGAGAGAGCTAGACACCAAAAAAACACATACATAAACAAAACCTTGAAATAAGAAACAAGAAGACATCCTGTACACAGAAGGAACCTGGAGATAAATCAGGTATGTGAAGCATGTAAGCATGTAATTGAATGTAGTACTTGGTCTATATAATGAGATAGATGATTATGAAAGATGTATATGTGCCATCAATACTTGCTGTAATGATGCCCTGCTTTATAAATGCTATGGACATAGCATCCGGCTTTGTCTGCAGTTGGCCATACCTGTCAACAGTGCAGATCTTCACAGAATGTCAAGATTTAGTGTTAGTGTTTTGTGTTTGTTCTGTTCCTCCAAACATCTATATTAGTCTGGCAAATAACAGAAGGTAGAATTAATGAAGTCATGACAGACACATGAGCTTCAGACCCCACCACCTTTAGAACAGTCATGGTAAAGCAAAATATACCATGCACAAACGTCATAGGTTTGTAATAGGCATATCTACGATCTGTCCCTATATATCCCCCCAATGTTAGGCTTTGTCCACGTGTGATGCTCAAAGAGGTGGATAGGTTGGGCCACAGCTGAGGAGCCTGACACACTCTAGAAAAGGACAGCTCACATATGGCAACCACTAAAGTGTCTGTCAAGCAGTTGTGTCTGTGCCACTGCTTGGCCAGTTAATGGGATGTTGATCATATCCATAAGTTACCTGTGAATACGAGTATTATACATGTTTGTATTGTAAATCTAGGATACCTATATAGGGCATGAGCATAGTAAAGCACTGTTGCAGATGTGTGTGTTAAACTGCATGTGATATATTGAATTAATAGCATTCAACTGTACAGTGTTCTGGAAAAGTTCACAGTTGTAACAGATATCTGTAGTCACTTACATATATACTTGCGTTATGGCAGCTATATTGATACGTTATCAAAATTGACTTCCCTGTTTTGTCACCTATTGAGGTAAACCAATGACCAGAAGTCCTGGTATAGAAGGTTGAGACGTATGATTGAGCTTCAACACTGTAAATACAGTGTGCCATAATGACATAGAACACAAGTGCGCACCAGGTATCACCTGAGCATGTGTATGTATGTGTATGTTCATCTGAAAGGCACAGAAGTAATAACATGGGTCACATGCAGTCCAGAAAATAGGATGTGCATGTTGCACATGTGTGTAATATCACTGTCACTGCATACAACAAAATAAAATGTGTACTGCTACTGATTGTTGCATTGCCATGACACTGATATGGGTACTACAGTAGGCATGTTTATCACTTAGTAATCAGAGAAGTGTACAACTCTGTTATGACTCACAGTCTATGCACACCACTGACAGCTTTATTAACACCCATATACACTGGATATCAAAGTGTACACACCACTGTTGGAATGCCAGGTCTGAGTGCTGTATGCCAATGAGACCATAGATGGTCATGTCAAAACATTTCTCAATTTAGATGTGACCTATAATCTGTACAATTCTATTGAATAAGAAACAAATCTGTTTCATGGAACGTGAGCAACCTTTGCCAAGTGAAGATGTGATATGATGTTAGAGTACAAACCAAGACAAATGGATGCTGTAATAATCTCAGTAGGTGTTTACACAACATATTAGTGTAAGGGTGTGCACACACATTCAACTGACTTACTGTACTGAGTATTAATTCCCATATGTTTCCACTGGACAGGTTGTTATGTTCCCTAGTGAACTGAGCAGGCTATAGGGCACATCACATGTGGGCATTGTGCTGACATGTGCTTTTGTGGGGTCATGTTCCAATTGCCAAGTACCATGCATTGTAACAGGGGTGTGTACACTTCATATCCACTGTAGCTATATGGAATCAGCAGTACCTTACCTGTACAACCATGCTCCACCGATAGGTTAATCCCCCTTGGTGGACAGCACCAAGACACAAAGCACATATTAGGTCGCTATAGTGGCTGTACCGGGACACATAGGTGCAGACCACAACTTGGAAGCAAGTGCACTTCTATCTGAGCAAGCATGTAGGTTCACAGGTGACTTCCTGTAAGGCTGACTATGACTAGAAATCAGACATATCTAAACCACCAAGGCCAGTTGTACAATTAGTTTCACATCTTTTTGTGCTTTTCTCACATGGTCTAGGTTTAAATTCAGCAAAACTTCTAATGTTCCTGGCCTTCCTATAAACAAATGATGGGGCTTCACCTAAGATGTTAATCAGAAAGGGGTTTCCTGTGACAATGTCCCAGTTTTCTTCACATTACCTTCCTTGTGCTGCATGTTATTTGTTGACTACATTCCAGGTTAATACTTACTTTATGGATGTCTATATTACTAAATAATCCTTCTACATTATTACAGCTTACTGTGAATTTGCTGTAGCTTGTCATTTCTGCAATGCTGAAGAATTATGCTGAAGCCATTTATTTTCAGTTGCATTATGCCTAGCTGTGTTTTGAATTACTATTGTTTTTCTGTATGGTTTGCAATAATCTGACCTTGTATTGTTGTACAGCTTCTCAGAATTCATATTTTCCACCAACTTCATTCATGTTCCCTGCTGTACTCTCTTACTGTTTTTGTCTAAACACGATTAGAATGAAAATTATTATTTTCACAACAACTTTTGTTTCATTCGGTTAATTCTAAGTGTTCATTGTAGCAACTGTGGTGGCATCTGTCTGCAGTTGCTTTATCTAAGACATGCATGATTATTTTTTTTCTGATTCCCTTTGTTCTGTATTATACATTTTACTTATAGGGAACTTCAAAATTCCTGGATCAGTAAACAGACTGCATTTCTGCTTCTCATCTTCCTTTACTTTCACTCAGATACAGAAAAGGTAACTATTATTTGGTATGAAACATATGCTCGCTGGCAATCCTGAAATTGCAGCAATGGCCTTCCTTACTTCTTTTCATTGCTTCTTCATATGATAATTATTTTAAAAGTGATATAATTACCATTTGCTAGTACCCTTTCTGAAATAGTGTGCATTTTAAGACAGGTGATTTTGTGTGGGCTTCCAATGCATTCTGGGTAGCATAGTGGAGACCTACCACCACCTTATTTCTCCACCCTGAACCTAATGTTAATCCCCACTCTTGGCATGATATTGTCATGGGGCAATGAGGTTGACCCAAATCAATACCTCTTTATGCTGATGTATTGAATAACTTCAATTCCTAGAACACTAAGAGTGGGTAATGCGATTCTGAGTCACTGCCCATTCCTGTTTATAGTTGACTTTGTGGAAGGACTGAGTCTGGTTGAAGTTGCCTGGCATAAAATCTCCACCTCAGTTGTAGCTGTAGTACTGTAGGCAGAGAGACTGGTCACAGTTACAGGGCTGCTACACAGACTGAGCTGTATGTTCATGATGCTATCCTCCACAACAATGCTACATGTGCAATGGAAGGCAGAATACAGAGGCTGAGCTGTATGTTCATGATGCTATCCTTCACAGCAATGTTACATGTGCAATGGGAAGGATGAATACACAGGATGAGCTGTATGTTCATGATGCTATCCTCCACAGCAATACTACATGTGCAATGGAAGGCAGATTGCACGGAATGTACTGTATGCTCATGATGCTATCCTCCACATCAATTCTGTGTGTGCAATGGAAGGACAATACACAGGCTGAGCTATATGTTCACGATGCTATCCTCCACAGCAATGTTGCGTGTGCAATGGAAGGACAGTACACAGGCTGAGCTGTATGTTAATGTTGCTATCCTCCACAGCAATGCTACATGTGCAATAGAAAGAAGAATTCATATATGACAGGTAGCACAGCCATACCACATGCATTCTCCTGGTTTAATTTTTCCAAGTCTTTTGGGTTTCTAATACCATAACAGGAATGGACCCATTTGTAAGTCAAAGTACGATTACAGTTTGTAAAATGAGTATTGGTTCAATCTTTGATGTTAGCCAAAAGTGCTTTTCAAGCACCTGCAATGTGCCCAGACTTGACTCCTTCTGCAGTTCATACAGAGTTAACACGTATCAGTAGCATATCTTATAAGACTGTAAGTTTTTTTTTTTTATGAGACCCATTGCATTACCCATACATTCTCCCTGATCAAAGTTGGGGATGGGCAAGCGGACTGCTTCTAACTTTAACCTTATTGTTGATATAATTCCTCCCCACTGTGTTTTGGTAGTGATATGGATTATACAGATCCTGATTGATTTCAAGACCCACAGGACACATGTGCATCACCTGACTGCATCCCTGTAAGTTTATCAGGCCACCAAGCATACAACTCCCACATAATCTCAGAACCCCTCCATTTGTATGTGTAACTTGCTGCACCAGACAATCTGGCTTTCATCAATTTGCTTAATTCACTACCAAGTTCTTCATACAGGCGGAATGAAACAGCCTATTGAAATCAATGGGCTACTCATTTTTTTCAGCTTTGTACATTGATGGATTTTAGCAATGTACAGCTGCAAAGTGTATCTGTGTTACAAACCCGATTCCCCTTATCAGATTGGAAGTAGGACTCTGCCACTCTCTATTGGCATATGCTTTGAGTTTGCTTTGTATTTGGGGAGGGTGTAACTGCTCAGCAAACTTTATAGCTCCACACCCAAGACTTTTTGGATTCTGACCCTTTACATGTTGACATGTTATGTAACATTAAATTGTGCCCCAATAATTAATGTATTATTTTTATTTTTATGCACAACGCTTTCCTACACCAGGAGAAACTGGGGATGAGTATTTTTCTTAACTGAGAAGAAAACTTAGCTGCATCTGCCATAGCACAGGCTATTCTGTGAGAAAAGCAGATTTCCTGTTCTGCGCACCTCATATTGTTTTCTTGATTAATCATATTCTGTAATTGTATCTGATTTTTTAAAGTAATTTCCCTTGAGTAATAAAACTTTTGAATAGTGAAATAAAACAAAGTTTTTGTTTCTTTTAGTGAGCCTTGGGAAATATGTGAGCTTAATTGCTTGTGAACTGCAAAAGAGAGCTGGAGACTATTTCTTTAATGAAGGAAGAAAACATGTCATGCTTTTCTGTCAAAGGCAATTTGAAGAAATTCTGCTTGCTCTCTGAGAAAAGTAAGTTTATTGGTTTGTATAATAAATATGGGGGTAGTCAGTAATATTAACGTACTGTGCAGTCCTGTTTCTGGCGGGTTTGTACAGATCATGCCGAGGAAACAATTCAAAGGCAGCTGTAATGCTATAGTGGTCTGAACCTGGCAAGTAGCTCTACTGTGGTTTTGTTCCATGCAAAACCTAGTCCGCTTTGTGTGACCAAGGAAAATTGGGCATAAGTTCGGCATCAAAGCCATACACAAGGATCAACATATATCAGCAGACTAATTCAAAGACAAGCTCTAATATTCTGTTTTAAAGCATGGCAGTGGGGAGTGAATGCAGTGGTTTGATGGTCAACAGACATTGTAGCCTATAGCTAACAGTAGGTCAGCAAGTCTTTGAGAATTTTTGTTAATATCTGTGTGTGTATGTGTGTGAACATGTGTGTGTGCTTATGTGATGCCTGTCTGTCTGTGTTAATATGTGTGTATATGTGTCAATAGATGCCTGTGCAACCGCACTATGTGGAATTATGCTAGAGACACATATGGCAGTTGTTCTAACTGCCAGAAATATTCAATTAAAGACATGAATTGCTGATAAGCTTTGTCTCAATGTGACTCTGTCATCTCTCTCATTCACTTGTCAGCACTTTACTGTTACCCAGGCACACAAGCAGAATAGTAGTACTGCTGTGGAGACATTGTCTCTGTATACCCCACCAAACACACTCTGTATACCCCCCAACACACACACACACACACACACGCACACACACGCACACACACGCACACACACACACACACACACACACACACACACACACACACACACACACACACACACACACACACACACACACACACACTGTAACCTCCCCCTCACACACACACTGTTTTGCTTGTTTCACTGCTGCTTGTTATTTTATTTAATGATCCATTGTATTAAATATTAAAAATGTAGGGTTAGGAAAGAAAACAGCACTTGTATATCTTTTGATTATTCATAGGAACTCAATGAGATCAATCATTTGTGAACTGTGAGAACCCAGAGACTTGTATTATTATTTAAGAGGAAAATAAAATACTTCAACATTTTCCTGAGAACACTTGTGTGTCTTTTGATTATTCATAGGAACTCAATGAAGTTAATCTGTTGAGAAATGTGGAAGAAGCCAAAGATTTGTATTTTTATTTAAGAGGAAAGGAACACATTTCAACATTTTCATGAAAAGGCAATGTTGATCAACCTTACACAATAAACCTCTCTTAGAAAACATGGACATTTTTCTTCTATTCAATGAGTTACTATTGTATTTATTAACTCAACAGTGTCTGAAGTTGTCTGCCTTTTATGGTATTTTGTTTTTTTACAGTCCATGCCCACTCTTCATTTACTGGGTCTTATTATAGTACTTTGTTTTCAGAGTCCCCCTCACACTCTTTTTTTGCTGGGTCTTATTATGGTACTTTGTCTTCAGAGTCCCCCTCCCACTCTTCTTTTACTGGGTCTTATTATGCTACTTTGTATTCAGAGTCTCCCTCCCACTCTTCTTTTACTGGGTCTTATTATGCTACTTTATATTCAGAGTCCCCCTCCCACTCTTCTTTTACTCATCTTATTATGGTACTTTGTCTTCAGAGTCCCCGCCCACTCTTCTTTTACTGGGTCTTATTATGCTACTTTGTATTCAGAGTCTCCCTCCCACTCTTCTTTTACTGGGTCTTATTATGCTACTTTATATTCAGAGTCCCCTTCCCACTCTTCTTTTACTCGTCTTATTATGGTACTTTGTCTTCAGAGTCCCCGCCCACTCTTCTTTTACTGGGTCTTATTATGGTACTTTGTTTTCAGAGTCCCTGCCCACTCTTCTTTTACTGGGTCTTATTATGCTACTTTGTATTCATAGTCTCCCTCCCACTCTTCTTTTACTGGGTCTTATTATGCTACTTTATATTCAGAGTCCCCCTCCCACTCTTCTTTTACTCGTCTTATTATGGTACTTTGTCTTCAGAGTCCCCGCCCACTCTTCTTTTACTGGGTCTTATTATGGTACTTTATTTTCAGAGTCCCCACCCACTCTTCTTTTACTGAGTCTTATTTGTCATTGCAAAACTGCTTATCAAAGGCACTCACATTAATCCAAATCAGTTAATGTGCCTTCCTATTATGTTATATGGACACAAAATATTGACTGCTTTTAGATACTAACAGGTGTAGCCACTATTAGCAAGTAACACTATTACACAAGCCTGTATTGATTAGCTACTCCACTCAACTAACTGTGTTCCTTTTGTACATAAAACTAATAACACTGTACTAGTAGCCTATGATACCTGCACATACCTGCCTTTATGTGATATTTTAATTGAGTTGCTACTGGTTTGTGATTATATACTGTTGAATATTGTTGCTTTTTAATACAACCCACTATCTGTATTCTAATTCAAATACTCTTCTCCTAAATCAGAAAATGCAGGAAATAGATGAACTCTCCATCTCCAAATTTATTGAAGTAAGACTCCTTTTATAATGCCTAAATGTTTAATACTTACTGAATATTTTTTTTCAATAATTTTTATTTTCATTTTTTCATTTATATAAATCACAATCATTTCCATTCTTGCAGCATGACCATCGGTGAATGTTATACATTGTATTGAATATAGTAACATGTAGGTCATAAAACATATCTATTTACACTATATACAAAGATGCTTTCTCATTCAATTCCATTGTTATAAAAACAGCACATACAATAAGAATTTCAAGTCCATAGTTTGACTGTGTGATTGTTTGTATATTTCTAGCTTCCTTTGTACCTTGTTGCTATGTAACATGTATGATGTTTTATGCTAATATAATGTTAAAGGTTTGTTCCCAAATTTCTCGGGCTTTCATATTTTTGTTTCTTTTATCCATTACTATTTTATAGGCTAAAAGATGTTTTATAGCAATTTTTTAATCCCTCCCAAGATATATTTGTAGAGTCTAACCATTTGAGAGCAATGTATAGCTTCATTAGTAAGAAAATTATTATAAGCATATTCGCTTGTTTTCGTGATATGTTAGATGGGTGAATATGTAAAAGGGTAAATTCCAATGTTAGTGTTGATGTTTGATATCCCATTTTTTGCAGTTGTATCTTGAGGGAATTCCAGAGTTTGTACACACATTTGCAACTCTAAAATATATGCATTAGGTCTGCTACCTGGTCCTTACAGTGTGGGCGGTATGGTGATTTGGATGCATTGAATTTGTGGAGTATTGCAGTACTTACTGAATATTTTGTTTTCATCGATACCAGTGATTCCAAGTATGAGAGATTTAGGTAATTATTTAAACTAGAGAAACCTCAATCCACAAATAAAACTCCCAGCAGAAGCTACACAAAGGAACTAATTAAATTACACTCAAGTCCTCCTGTTCTGTTAGATGTGCACCTCAAGTCACCATACCAAGCACACAGAATCAACATAGCATAATCAAAAGGAAAAATTAATTACACTGCTGCTAAAATCATCCTTAAAACTAAAATAGAATTTACAGGAAAACTTTCATATTTGGTTCCTCTTTAATTAGGCATACATTCTCTGTACTCAGATCCAGTGGCATATATCTGACATTGTGGATGCCCTTAAATAGGAGGCAAGTTGTTTTGTACATGTGAAAATCCTTCCAGCCTTCACTAATGATGCCAGTAAGATATTCAGGAAAGATTATTGGCTTCAACAACTGGCCTAGATCATGGCATTGCTCCAAGGGTATTCAGAGCATCCAGCTTGGGATGTGAGGGCTCAGAGCTGATTTGCAAGAAAGGGGCTAAACCCATCTTTAAAAGGCGTTAGCATACCAAATAGACTTTTTTTCTCCCTCCATGCTTTTTTTTGTCTTTTTAGGCAGGGATCTATGGATACAAAATAGAACATTTACGCCAGGACTGTCCCCTGTACTACTAATAGGTAGAAACAACACTTAAATATTTTATCCAGTGCATGGTCCCCGCAAATTATCTTTTGTATGATCCCAGTTATTCTCATTAGGGGTAATATATAATTATCAGTTATGGAATGGGTAAGGCTAGTCTATAGTCGTATGGGATAGGGTATTATGAGCACAAGAAACAAAACTGGCTAGGCTTAAAATGGCCCACAAAGGCAACTAGCCTAGTAGTTACCCATGAACCTATGAACATATAACCTAAAAAGAACTTACTAAATATTATCAAAGGAAGCAAACTTCCATACAAGTTAGATTCTGGTATCAGGACAGGAGACTTCATTAAAGCATTTTATAGCCACCTCTGAGAAAAAGAAGAAGAAAAAAAGAAAAATATAGCATGCTCTTCCTTCTCCGAGGCAGAAACGCAGGCAGCCATCTCATCCAAACCCAACTCGCAAGACACATAGCTCACATAAACAGTGTGCCGCTCAGCTTAAGCCCATAGGGCAAAACATTTTGCCCAATGCACTAATCATAAGTGACTCAGTAGTAAGGCACACTGACATCCCACAGACTAGGCAGAATAAGGAGAAGGTTATGGTCAGCTGCCTGTTGGGTGCCAGGATTCGCCACGTAATGCACGCACTTGGGTCTCCCCACAAAAAGTACACATATGACTCTGTCATTGTCAATGTTGGTGTGAATGACCTAAGACATACCTAACTGGACTACATGAAAAGAGAAATGGAGGCGCTCTCGGATCTTGTAGCCCAAGCAGGTATGACCCTAGCCCTGAGTAGCATCCTACCGTCACCTACAATAACACCACAGTACTAGTAGAAAATTATTGACTTCAACAATTTGCTAAGTTGCTGGTGTCATTCAAAGGGGATCCAGTATCTGTCTGCCTGGGATGACATGACCGATAGACCTCGATGCTTTGCCAGAGATGTCCTGCATCTGTCACCCCTGGGATTCCAGATACTGACAAAGGCTCTTGCCACCCCTATAGTGTCTTTTTTAGGCAAGCCCTGAAGACAAGTCTACCACCATAACAACTGCAAACAAACACAACCTGAGGGTTATGCTACTCAGTGCTAGAAGCCTAAATCTCAAAATGCACTCACTGGAGTCACTCCTCAAACTGGAGAAGATCGACCTCTGTGCAATAACAGAGACCTGATTCAAGGCTTCAGAGAGCACCCGATCGCTATCAGGCTACATTGCATATCGCACCTTTTGGCCCCTAAATCTGGACTGAAGCACCAAAGGAGATGTGGACCAAAGCCCCAAAGGAGGTGGTGTATTTATCTTCATAAAGGATACGCACACCTCCAGACTGGTCACCCAACATAATGCATCAAAGATACTACAGGTACAACTAACACTGGATAAAACTGCAATCCAGGTTGTAGCCTGCTATAGATCCCCCACAATGTCCCAAGACTCCAACTCTCCATTCCTGAACACTCTGGAAAGCATCAAGGCTCAACCCAATACCCTTATAGTGGGAGACTTTAACTACCCATCCATTAGCTGGGAAAACTACTCCTGTTCCAACTCATTTACCCAACGATTTCTGGAATTCATTAATTCTAATGCTCTGGACCAACTCATTCTCAACCCTACCAGAGGTAGAAACATTCTCGACCTGGTCAATACAAACGGGTCTATATCACGAAATCGAACTTCCAAAATGTCGAACACCATAAGTTCGAATTTGGAAGATCGAATTCGGATAACATCGACAATTCAAAACAGCAAATTTTTTCCCAGGGAAAACATTCGCTGTTCCAAAAAACACGCACATAATGCAATCACACCAAACACCTTCAAAACCTACACTAAACCTAACATACACCACTATCTATGCACTATCCTTAACCCAGCCCTAACCCTAAAGTCCGTCACTACCGCACACTTACCTGACCCGACCCTAACCCTAAAGTCCATCACTACCGCACACTTACCTGACCCGCGCCCTAACCCTAAAGTCGGTCACTACCCAACACTTACCTGACCCACGCCCTAACCCTAAAGTCCATCACTATCGCACACTTACCTGACCCGCACCCTAACCCTAAAGTCCGTCACTACCCGTTCGTAGACTTACCTTGACCCAGTCCGAAAATGATGAAGCTGCAGAAACAGCCAACTGAATTCTTTCCCTGGGAAATAATTCGGGATTCCACGGCATCGACATTCTCAACTATCGAAGTACCAAGTTCGACCTTCTGGTATTCGGTATTAACAACATTCGATTTCATGATATAGACCCATTACAAACATGGGGGACAGATGCTCTACACCAGTAATCAATTCCTCCCTGGTTAGATCTGACCACAAGTTAATCACAGTCAATATCCAAATCCCACCCTCACCCCACCATGAAGAAAACCACTGTGAAGAACTTCTCCAAAGCCAATTTTGAGCTTCTAAAAACAGAAGTGTCAAGCTTCATGTCAGCCATACAAATGGGGAATGGATGTATGGCTGCTGAATCATACACCAAGGTGCTGTATGAGCATTTACACAAGTGCATAGATCAGGCCATACCAAATAGAACCGAAATCCTGTCCTTCAAAAAAAAAAGGAAGCCAATCTGGTGGTCCCCTGCCATTAACAAACTCTACAACAGCAGAAAAAAACTGTTGCAGAAAAGGGTATAGAAGGCCTTGTGGTTATCTTTTACTATCTGCTACAATTCTGTTTTCATATCTAGTTTTAGAGGATTTAGTGAGGTATCTCAACTTTTTGTTGAGGCTGATAAGGGAGTTTTTCCGGTCTTGGGACTTCACCTTATTCCGCATCAGTTTCCTCCTTCTGTTGTAGAGTTTGTTTATGGCAGGGGACCATCAGATTGGCTTCCTTGTTTTGGAGGAGAGTGTCTTGGTTCTATTGGGTATGGCAAGATCCATGCATTTGTGTATGTGTTAGTACAGTGCATTGGTGTATGATTCTGCAGTCATGCAACTATTCTCCATTTGCATGGGTGCTGTGAAGTTAGCCACCTCTGTTTTGAGGATCACAAAGTAAGCTTTGGAGTAGTTTTCATGGTGGTTACCTTTGCTGGGGGGGGGGGGGGTTGGGGGGTTGGGAGGGATGTGGATTTCCAAGGTGATTAGTTTGCGGTCAGTTTTAATCATATTGTCCTATGAACCTGTGAACCATTTAACACTATATTGCATGACTGAATAAAACATAGTTTCAGAGTTCTAAACATAAATTAAGCCATAAGCCATAAAAATGGTTCATAGGTTCATAGGACAATACTAGGCTATGAACCATTTAACACTATATTGCATGACTGAATAAAACAGCATTTCAGAGTTCTAAACATAAATGAAGCCATAAACCATAAAAATGTGGGTCCAGAACTGGATAAATGGTCATTTACAATTACATAGGAAGACTTCTGTCCTTACCACTTCCTGTTACCAAATTTACTCAAGCCTCTGACCTGTGTCACTTGCTTTGACAGCTTTTTCTTAGATGTCAGAACTGACTCTTCTGTCTAGTTCTCCAAATGTGCAGGAAACTGCAAATTTGGAAGCATTTGGTTTTAATGTAATTTACACCCCGTTCCTTCAAATTAAATGTACACTACATGCAGATAATTCCATAGAAACAACCTTGCTTTCAATGTCAAGATTGGAGCATTATTATTTTGTTCTCCCACTAGTTTTATATGGTGCTGATGGCCACCAGCTAAAAGTTGTTGATATACTGAATGACCATGGAGTCCTTGTTGATGATGATCTTTCATTTCATACCCATACAACTGTCATTACATGCAAAGAATATCCAGTTGCCCATCTGATCACCCATGGAGTCAACCACTATGTCCGATATGTAACTTTCCCTCCTATCAGATCAGTTCTAGAATACTTCTTTCTTTAACATCCTCGCTCATCATATTCTGCATTTGCAGATGGCATGAGGATTCTTTACAAAAAGAATCAAAGGCCTTAAAGAGCTGCTGAAAGCAAAACCCGGACAAATTCCAAATGTCTCTTAAATTATTAGCTACTTAGAGGAGACATTAGCATGGCATACACAACATTAAAGGTCCCCATACTATTTGAAACACCTTGCTGAAAATATATCCCTGGTGATCTGAACACATGAAGATACTCAGCCTTATAAAGAATGAACATCATGAAACATGACAACTTTATACCTCGATAATATTTATGACTATGGAATAAACTCAGCCTTTCAGTTATTTCAGCCCATAAATCAGCAATACTTTCATGAAAAAAAACTGGATGACTACAACATTCCTATAAGATTTAACATGAAATCTAAGGCATCAAGCTGCACTGCAGGTCTTGGGCTAGTTCACCAAGCCTAAACATGTATATGTCAGAGTTCTATAGTGATACACAGAGGCACTCCTTATATAATAAAGGCTTAATAAATACTGCCATAAGTGAAACTAAAGCTCAAGTCCCAGAGGCACCAAGCAACATGCCTAGTATTTCTGTTAAAAATAATTGAATGCCAAGCTAAATCTCAAACAGTGATGTTAAAAAAAATGTATGCATGGACACATTCTTAAACTATTGCAGCAGGATGCAGTGGTACCAAAGGCATGAGGCACATTAGACCAACACAGTGTTCAATCCAGCATTCCGTATAAAACCATAATGACAGTCAGTATGAAACTTAATCCAAAACAATACAATAGACCTACTTTCATTAAATAAGAATGTTGTGGACTTCTCTTAAGAGTAACACTTAATGAAGAGCTATTAGCGAACACGTGTGTGTGTGTGTGTGTGTGTGTGTGTGTGTGTGTGTGTGTGTGTGTGTGTGTGTGTGTGTGTGTGTGTGTGTGTGTGTGTGTGTGTGTGTGTGTGTGTGTGTGTGTGTGTGTGTGTGTGTGTGTGTGTGTGTGTGTGTGTGTGTGTGTGTGTGTGTGTGTGTGTGTGTGTGTGTGTGTGTTGTTCATTTTGTCCTTGAGAAAGCATTCAAAACTGTTCCATATAATGGAATAACTGACAAACTTAAAACACTAAATGTCAAACCCTATGTAGTTCAATAGGTAAAACAATGTTTAAAGGCAGAAAATAGGAAACAAAAGTATATTGCTACTTATCAATCCCAGCCACTGGGGATGCACACTTTAGTGCATTTCTTCATGCCTGTCCCAAGACCAGATAAATGGGGAGGGTTATGCCAGGAAGGGCATCCGGTGTAAAACGTTTGCCAAATGACATATGGGGACAACAATGCAGATTTTCATACTGGATCGGTTGTGGACCCGGTTAACAATGACCGCCAGCAGTACTGTTAGCTAACAGGGTGCTGGTGGAAATTGGGTTACTGTTGGCCGAAGGAGAAGGAAAAGAAGAGGGGGAAGGCATGCCCGAAGGCAGAAAGAGAGGAGGAAGGTTAGGACTGTGGTAGTGAGGGTAGGAACTTTGAATGTTGGCACCATAACTGGTATAGGGAGACAGCTAGCTGATATGATGGCGAGAAGGAAGGTTTATATATTGTGTGTGTAAAGACCAGGTGGAAGGGAGTAAGGCCAGGTGTATCAGCGGTGGATTCAACTTGTTCTATCATGGTGTGGATGGGAGGAGAAATGGGGTAGTGGTTATCCTGAAGGAACAGTGCTCCAAGAGTGTTTTGGAGGTGAAAAGACTGTTGGATAGAGTGATGTTTATGAGGCTGGAAATTGGTGGTGTAATGATGAATGTTGTTAGTGCATATGCTCCGCAAGCTGGGTGTGCAATGGATGAGAAAGAAAAATTTTGGAGTGAGTCGGATGAAGTGGTGGTGAGTATACCCAAGGGTGAGAGAGTGGTGATTGGAGTGGATTTCAATCGGCATGTTGGTAAAGGGAACAGAGGGGATGAGGAAGTGATGGGGTAGGTATGGTGTTAAGGAGAGGAATGCAGAAGGTCAGATGGTAGTGGGTTTTGCAAAAAGGATGTACATGGCTGTGGTAAATATGTATTTTAAAAAGAGAGACGAGCATAGGGTGATGTACAAGAGTGGAGGAAGATGCACACAGGTGGATTATATCCTGTGCAGGAGGGCCAGTCTAAAGGAGACTGGAAACTATAAAGTGGTGACAGGAGAAAATGTAGTTAGGCAGCATAGGATGGTGGTCTGTAGGATGACGTTGGTGATCAAGAAGAGGAGGAGGAGTGTGAGGGCAATGCCAAGGATCAAATGGTGGAAGCTGAAAAAGGGTGATTGTGAGGTGGAGTTTAGGGAAGAGTTAAGACAGACACTGGGTGGCAGTGCAGAATTACAGAATAGCTGGGTAACTACAGCAGAGCTAGTGAGGGAGATTGTTAGAAAGGTGCTTGGTGTGACATCTGGACAGAGAAAGGAGGACAAGGAGACCTGGTGGTGGAGCAAGGATGTACAGGAGAGTATACAGAGAAAGAGGCTGGCGAAGAAGTGGGATTGTCAGAGAGAAGAAGAAAGTAGACAGGAGTTTATGGAGATGAGGCGTATGGCAAAAGAGAGGTGGAAAAGGCTATGGATAAGGCATATGGAGAGTTGTATGAAAGATTGGACACTAAGGAGGGAGAAAAGTACCTGTACCAATTGGCTAGACAGAGAGACCAAGCTAGGAAAGATATGCAGCAGGTAAGGGTGATAAAGGATAATGAGGGAAATGTACTCACAAGCAAGAAGAGTGTGTTGAGCAGATGGAAAGAATACTTTGAGGGGCTGATGAATGAAGAGAATGAGAGAGAGAAGGTTGGATGATGTGGGAATAGTAAATCAGGAAGTACAACAGATTAGCAAGGAGGAAGTAAGGATAGCTATGAAGAGGATGAAGAATGCGAACTCTGTTGGTCCAGATGGCACACCTGTGGAAGCATGGAGATGTTTAAGTGAAATGGCAGCGGAGTTTTTAACCAGATTGTTTAGTAAAATCTTGGAAAGTGAGAGGATACCTAAGGAGTGGGGAAAAGTGTTTTGGTACTGATTTTTAAGAATAAGTGTGATGTGCAGAACTGTAGTAACTACAGAGGGATAAAAATTGATTACTCACAGCATGAAGTTATGGGAAAGAGTAGTGAAAGCTAGGTTAAGAAGGCAGGTGATGATCAATGATCAGCGATATGGTTTCATGCTGGGAAAGAGCACTACAGATGCGATGTTTGCTCTGAGACTGTTGATGAAGAAGTATAATGAAGGTCAGAAAGAGTTGTATTGTGTCTTTTGTGGACTTATAGAAAGCATATGACAGTGTGCCTAGAGAGGAGTTTTGGTATTGTATGAGGAAGTTAGGAGTGACAGAAAAGTATGTAAGAGTGGTACAGGATATGTACAAGGGTAGTGTGACAGCAGTGAGGTCTGCGGTGAGAGTCACAGATTTGTTTAAGGTGGAAGTGGGATTACATCAAGGGTCAGCTCTGAGCCCTTTCTTATTTGCACTGGTGATGGACAGGATGAAAGACGAGATCAGACAGGAGTTCCCGTGCACTATGGTGTTTGCAGATGACATTGTGATCTGTAGTGAGAGTAGGTAACAGGTTGAGGAGATGCTGGAGAGGTGGGGATATGCTCCAGAGAGGAGAGGAATGAAGGTCAGCAGGACTAAGACAGAATATATGTGTGTGTGAATGAGGAGGATGGGGGAATGGTGAGGATGCAGGGAGTAGAGTTGGCAAAGATGGATGAGTTTAAATACTTGGGTTCAACAGTTCAGAGTAATGATGAGTGTGGAAGAGAGGTGAAGAAGAGAGTACAGGCAGGGTGGAGTGGGTGGAGAAGAGTGTCAGGAGCGATTTGTAAAAGACAAGTACCAGTAAGAGTGAAAAGGAAGGTCTACAAGAGGGTAGTGAGACCAGCTTTGCTATATGGGTTGGAGACAGTGGCATTGACAAAAAGGCAGGAGTCAAGCTGGAGATGGCCGAGTTAAAGATGTGAAAGATTTGTATTGGGTGTGACTAGGATGGACAGGATTAGGAATCAGTATATTAGAGGGTTAGCTCAGGTTGGACAGTTTGGAAACAAAGCCAGAGAGGCATGATTAAGTTGGTTTATTCATGTGCTGAGGAGGGATGCTAGGTATATTGGGAAAAGGATGCTAAGGATGGAGCTGCCAGGTAAGAGGAAAAGAGGAAGACCTAAGATAAAGTTTATGGATGTGGTGAGAGAAGACGTGTCGGTGGTTGGTGTGACAGAGCAAGTTGCAGAGGACAGGAAGAAATGGAAACAGATGATCCACTGTGGTGATCCCTAATGGGAAAAGCCGAAAGAAGAAGAAGATCAACCCCAGTCAGCATTACAATGATATCCCCCTGAGATTCCTGTAGGACCACTTCTGTTTGTACTACTCTAGTCTGCTGAGATATAGAAGTGGGAAATGAGCTATGGATAACCAAGGATGCTTATTACTGCAAACTGGGCAATCCAATGGCTTTAATAAATATGCAGAAGTTCTCTAAGATTCCCTGTGATTTGGGGGGGGGGGGTTGATATCTGTACAACTGCTGAAATATAGTTTAAAAAGTAAAAATGTATTTAATAAATTGCAATATATATGCCTGTGGGTCTATTTTTCTTTATCAAAATTTCACAATCTCAAAAAAGAAAAGTAAAACCCCACTTCCGAGAAAGTGAACTACATCAGAAGTGCACTTCTGCGAAAGCCGATTCACCAAATCGGAAAAAAAATTAAAAACTACTGTAAACACTGTTTTGTAGGGGGGCAAGTCTCCCTGCGCCCCCCCCCAGCTTAAATATACTGACTCCGAGATCGCACTACAGTTGGGAAACGGATATACTTCCTTATCCCCAATGTAACGTGCTTTGGCGAATCATCTTTCACAAAAGTGCACTTCCAATGTAGTGCAACTTTGCTTAAGAGGGTTTGACTTTCTGTTTCTCGACAAACAGAAGGAGACCCATGCCTGTTGTAATAATAATGACTTTATCTTCTATGTCACTAAATGTCACATCATGATAATTGGCATTGAAAGGACACCACTTATGATCGTAAAATAGATTGTCAGATCTCTAAAAAATAAAACAGTTCTTTAAAATCTGGTTATTTATGATAGGTATGAATTTAAACTTTGACCAGTACATATCTACAAAAGTCAGAAAAGCATATTATGTAGTCTATTTAATTCTAAAAGGCATATCTAGTCATCATCATGGACCTACTTAATAAGGATATAGGGAATCTCCAAACTCTAGATCCCACACAATTTGGTTTTGTGAAAGGTAGATCATGCCTTCTCAACCTGGTTGACTTCTTTGAGTCAGTCACCAGAGCTGTGGATGAAGGCAAGGCAGTTCATACAGCCTACCTTGATCTGGCCAAGGCCTTTGATACCATTCCCCACTCAGGAATTACTGATAAACTCACCAAACTAGGCAGCAGCCCCTATATCACTAGATGGGTTGCATATTGGCTCACAGATAGAACCCACAGTGTGAAAGTAGTGGACTCCAAGTCAGACTGTGAACCAGTTACGAATGGAGTCCCACAGGGATCAGTCCTGGGTCCTCTCCTGGTTTGCATCTACTTCACAGAAGTCCAGGCCAACACTGAGGGACTCTGGCTGGCCATGTTTGCAGACGAATGGAAGCTGGGAGCCATTATTAACTCTCCAAGTGATGTAGACATCCTACAGAAAGGCCAGACTGAGACCAATGACTGATGTCAAAACCATGGCCTTAAGCTTAATGCTAAAAAATGCATCGGCATCCCCTTTGGGCAAAACTTAGTTCCCACTAATTACCACATCGATGGGAGCACACTGAACACTGAAGGCATTATTAGAGATCTGGGAATAGAGGTTGACAGCAACTTCTCCTTCGACCACCACATTGCCACTGTGGTCAGAAAGTCCTTCTATGTGGAACATCTCATTACCAAAGGTTTTGCATCCAGGAAGAAAGAGGTCATCATCTCTCTCTACTCTTCCCTCATTAGGCCAATCTTTGACTATAATGCCCCATTTGGTATGTACCTCACTAGACACATGCAGCAACTGAAAAGGCCACAAAACTACCTCATGAAGAGGATCCTAGGCCTTAAACACATGTCCTACATGGAAACCTCAAAAGCCTCCAGTTATTCTCTGTCTCATATCTTCTACTAAGAGGCGATCTCTGCTTGACTTACAAAGCCATGACTGACCCGGCTCTGTTAGAAATGCCACATCTAAAGAAATCCAAATCCCTCTACACCACATACTCCAGAGACCTCAACCTCATTGCCACAATCAACAGAACATGCTGGAGGGACAAGTTCATAACCCAGAGACTGCCCATGCTCTGGAATAGACTTCCCTTACATGTCAAGCACAGCACCTCACTGGCCCTCTTCAAGAGAAATCTTGATGAGTGGATGGGAAATAGAAAGGTCACCCCGGGGATCACTTCAGTGTCTCTACTTGATACAGACACTGGGAACTGATGTCGGGTGGCATGATGCCAGGGCACTTCTATCTAGGTTTGTAAAGGCTCCAGGGCCATTAGCTTTGTACACACCTATGAACCTATGAACCTATAAGTGTAAGATCACTGCATCAGTTTATAAATGGCTGATCATACCAGTTATCAAATACAGTACTGTACTTGGTAACCTTTGAATAAGCAAACTGAAAAAAAATCTTGCAAAGTTGTAATGAAATCATGAGTCTGGAAAGCATAGCATATTCAGAAAGGCTTCAGACACTCTTAAAATATTCTGTTATTGTCTAATGTAAAAAGTAGTGTCTATTTTGGTTTTATTTGCAAGTCTGTGCCTGGAAAATAAATACATAAGAAACAGAAACATTATCCAGCTACTTCTGCTATTATGGAATAAGCCTATCCATACACAGAAGTCAGCCATTAACTTCCTTTAAAAATAATATGTAGGAACTGGGAATGTCAACATTTATAACTGTTAGACTTCATGAAAACTGCGGTTATACAGATAACAAGTGAATGGCATAGGAATCTCTGAACCTTCTTTATTCTGCGAAGTATGCTATAATAGTTTGCATCATTGTACTGACATTTTGGGGAATCAGCCTGCTTTGATATTTTGAACAGAAAATGGCATCCCAGTGTCAGCTATATTCTATATTTTAATCTACAATACTTATGTCTTACCTTTACAACAGACATATTTTTCTTATGTCATCTATTTTTACTCAAGCAGGCACTTTGAGTTTCATGGTTGCATAGGGGCTGATACTACAAGTGAGGCTTTGTGGATGGCCCTGAGTTTAACATTCTGGTAGGTGTTAATTTGTCAAAGGATGGAACAAAGCATAAGACCTCATTTGTGGGTTCTTCATGCCATATTCAGAATTTCTGCCGAATAGTGAGGGTTGGTTTAACAACTTGCTCTTCACTTTTCTCATATGGGGTACTAAGAATAAGAGTTCCATCTGCAACATGATGTTATCTCCAAAATTTTCTGTATTGGCGATTTGCATTTATAATGAAGACGTACACAAAGTTCAATCCATATTTATTGGTAGCTATACTCTCAGATGTTTCTGTTATCGAGTACAATAGATGGGAGAGCACTTGAAGAACACTGGAAGTAGGACTGTTATCATCTTTAGACTGGAATTCCAAGAAGTTGAGGTGGTTTGGGGAATTTCAACTCTTCTGAGAATGTTGCATGTACAGAAATAAACTGCAGGTTAGTTCTGATCTGCCATCTACCAAACTGAATGAAACATTTCCTGTACAAACCCACTTATTTCCTATTTGAGATTGTGTTTACTTATCTATTTTGTTAATTTATGAGACTTTTAATATGTATTTATTTATGTATTTAAATGTGTTTACTGTGGTAGAACATTGATCAAATGATGACCAATTACAAGATTAGCCTGGGTTGTATCACAGTTTAACAAAACAATGCCCAGTATACAAATAACAATGGTTTACATTTATGAGTAAGCACAGACAATCTGGCAAACAATATATGCATAGAAAATCTGACAAACCAAATACATAAGTTACATAAGTGGACTAGAAAAGGGAGAATAGAGTTAAAGTAGGAGAAGCGCAAGTTCTGGAGATATGGGTGGGTAGTAGTTCGTGTGTTAAGAAAACCAGTAGACAACAATAAGATGTAAGAGGGGATTAGATTATGTGTAGCTAGTTTATGGCAGGAATGGTATGTTAAGGTGAATCCCCATCTAGGATGATTGAGTTAATCAGGTTGATCAGTCATATGAGAGGTATTGGTAATATGTACTGGAGATATCGGTTTATGTGACTTGTCCTTTAGAAGGGCAATTGCATTAAAACTGCTTTAGTAAGTACTGTTTGAACTGTGGCCTGTAAATCAAGATGAAGTGATGGCTATAGTTTTGGGGCCTGTAAAGATAACAGCATGGTGACACTTACTAAGTATACCTCTGTATTATAAAGGAGCTCTGTTTTGTTCAAATCCTTACATTTACAGCCTGCCATTTCTCCTCATATTTTGCATTTGATCTTTCAAATGTGTATGTAGATCTGTAACTTGTTTTTCCAACCACTCTTACTGTCTGAACACTTCCTTCTCTATTTTGCTCAATCACCTATATTCACAGCCCTGATTCTGAGCTGATGGACTGTCAAAATATGAGTAATGTAACATAGCTCTTCATGTCTGCTGTGTGACTGATTGTAAACTCCTAAAAACCACTACTCAGTGTCTTAATGAATTAGTACTGCACTATAATAAGTCAAAAGAGAGGATGGCATTTACATGTTTGTGTGGTGAGCAGCAGTGGTAATTGCATATTCATGCCACACACCATGTTTAAACATAAACAAGCATGATTTCATGTCTGGAAACAGTGCTACCAGCCAGGAAACTGTGTAAAGCAATACGGACAGCAGACCTGTTTACCTATGAGCAAAATAGGTTAACGGTATTGCACAGAATGCCACAATGATTACCAGGGTTTATCATATAGCAATCTATATGGTCCAGACACATTACAGGACAGTGCATACAGTGCAGAGTAATGTAGAATCCCATTCCAGACATTCTGTACAAAAGTTGTGTAAATGATCTGTAATGGTGCATGGACTGCCATTTAAAATAAACAGTCCGGGGAAGTGTGTGCATTGAAAAAGGACAGATGGAATGACTGTAGGAATGAACACAGGGAAAGTTGACAGGTGAAACATCATAATGTATAGCAGGTAAGGTCATGTAAATGGAAGACAGCTTCAGCAGGAATACTAATCACATATTGACATGGTACAGTAAGGACTGCACAGTGAAAATGTATATTATGTGATGGTCAGACAAGGTGACATAACAATTGAGAAGATGTCTTTGTGATATAAGCATCCTGACATGAACAATAGAGAGGACATCTATCAGGGATGTTATATACAATTGGGGTCGGGCACATATTGTGAAGTTGCGCAAACTGATTTGCCTGAATATGACTGTAATGTCAGCATAGATCTCAAACAAGTGGGACACAGTTACAGGCTCATGGACAACAGTAAACAGAAGCATGCACAATCATGGACAAATTCAGAATAATACCACCAGTAATCCCATGTCTCTAACATCACATATGTGATTCTGAGTGATCATAGATGGTTCTGCATGAACACACTTGTACAACTATTATGACATGTCAGCAATCTATGAGGGTAATCAACCACATTATCCTGACACTGTAACATCTACTGGAGGTACCCCATCTCATAAATGTTTCTAAACAGCTATGTATGTACTGTGTGGATCACCGGAAGAGATATCACACATGCATCTGGCATAACACATTGATTGGGGTTCTGCACCATAAGACAGTAATGTTTCTGAACAAAAAGAATGACTAAGTATGCCCTAAGATGTGTGAGAGTTCACTGTGGCAAACGTGGCACACTTCAGTTACACATCACTGGAAGATATGTGGGAGGTACATGAAGAAGGGTGCATTGTGCTCAGTTATTGGTGTGATGAAGGATGTGAACTTTGGAGGTATTTTGGTCTTTGATGTGGATGTCCTGCACATACTCAGTAGTTGTGTTACATACAAGGAAGTAATCATCACTGTGGCTACATGCTGGTGGACGTTCCATATACCATTTACCCCTGAACACAGGTCGCATACCACTTGGTCTGCTTATGGGTGCGATATCAACATTATCACTGGGTTGTGTGTTTGTTTTCATAACATAAAACAATACCCCCTGCTTTTGTTTAATTTCATGTGCTGTCATAGCTGTGGCAGCAATCTTTGGTGTGTTGATACTGCCTGTATTATACTAATATCTTCTATAATTTCCCACAGTCTGTAGTCCCCCAGACAGCTGTATGGACACAGGATGAGTATGTCATTCTTTACTTCTGTGGCTTAAATAAGGGACAGGAAAGGGCCTAGCAGACAGCCCTGATGTATGGACCTGATCACAGGACTTGAAATATAGCTGACTTCACACATTTCAACATATTTAGATGCCACATATGTGATACAGTAGTCTACCCACTTGATGATATAGATGTTTATAGCCACACAGTTTTGAGTGAATACCTGATGCTCTGGCCTACCCAGTATCCATCTTGATTAACCGATCTCTATCAGAAAGTTACGTTCCCACACTGTGGAAAGTATCACATATAATTCCCCTCCACAAAGGCGGACCCTCCACAGAACTAACCAATGCCCCATAGCTATTCTCTCTCCACTCTCCAAAATACTAGAGAGATGCATACACTCTTAGGTCTCAGACTACCTCCTTACTAACAGCCTCCTTTCCAGTACTCAGCATGGTTTCCGACCAAACCATAGCACCACCACTGCCTTACTCTCCTTTACTAACACTATCCTTCAGCATAAAAACAATGGCTATCTCTCCTCTGCTACTTTCCTAGACCTATCTAAAGCATTTGACATGGTCCCACACAAACAACTTCTCTCTGTCCTCAATAACCTATCCTTCTCTCAATCGGTCACCAACTGGTTTCAGATTTACCTGTCTGACCGCCAACAATCCGTTGTATGGCAGAATAACATATCTCCCCAACTATCTGTCTCCATAGGGGTTCCCCAAGGATCCATCCTTGGACCCCTACTCTTCTCTGTTTATATCAATAATCTAGCCTCTGCCACCAAACATGGCACACTCATACAATATGCAGATGACTCGACCATCATCTGCTCAGCCCAGTCCCTACTAAAACTGCAAAAAGTCACACAGGAAGCCTTTTCCTCTGTTGAAACATGGTTATCCAATGCCCGATTAATACTCAACCCAAACAAAATTAAACTACTCATCTTCCAACCCACCAAATATACTCAAAACAACTCTCACTTTAACATCACGGCAAAAGACAGCACCACTATATACCCAACTAAACACACCAAATTGCTAGGAGTGGGAATAGACAATAAACTAAAATTTGACATTCACATATCCATGACTATAAAAAAAGTCCACAAAAAACTAGGAGCGTTATACAGAAACAAGCAATTTCTCACCAAAGCATCAAAGATTTTAATAGCAAATTCCCACCTTATCTCCACCCTACTTTATGCCTCTCCAATATATACCAACCTAAGGCAATGTGATCTAAACAAGCTAGAGACCTGCTACAACAAAATCGCCAAATTCACCATAGGGGCATCCTACCGTAGTCACTACTGTCTCTCACTTGCTGAACTGGACTGGCTTGAACTCCCTCACCTCCTTCAGTGGTATCAACTCTCACTCGTCCAGAAACTAGTAAACCATCCACTAAATGTCCCATCCCTCCAGAATCTACTCCAACCCTATCGCACCACCAGACCACTAAGATCCAGCAGCAAAAATCACTTGCAGATCACTAAAGCCAATAACTCTGCTGGTGAAGCACTATTCTCTTGCGCCATAGCCAAATTATGGAACTCACTCCCATCCACAATTAACTCCATACCATCAGGCACCCACTTCAAAACTTTACTAAAAGCGCAACTAAAAACATGCAGGCTACGCCCTTGCAACTCCCACTCTAATATCATCCACCCCATCCAACCACTACCTTTCTTTCCGCTCCACTAACTACCTTGATTATAGCAAGCTCAGATGCTCATAAGCCAGTACTTATTATGCAGCACGAACTTCTTCTTGTAACATTTGTTAATGTCTGGTATGCACTTCACAGATAAAGATTCTGGTTGTCTACTGATGTACTATGTTCTTCATCTGTAAATATGTTGTAAGTAATTGCTATGTAAATTGTTATTCACTATGTAATCTAATCTATATACCATCTGTTGATTTTAACTGTGGAGCTTTTCTCCCCGGGCCTCAGCTGAAAATGGACCTACGTCCAGTCGGACACTCCCGGTCAACAAATTTAAATAAATAAATAAATAATAAATAAATAAATACATAGTCTGGATTTCTGTCAAATGCCTTGGCCTGGTCAAATTCCACAGGATGATAGTGTTGTTATCATGTATGCCCTCAACTTTTTTGAGGACATCTAACAGATATAACAGACATGGATGTAGCATTAACAACTCAGACATGTTTGCTGCACACAATCAGGATATTAGTAGTGTTCATTTATAAAGGTCCATTATTACATGTTGGTCTGCCTCACAGATGAAGAGAGTTAGGATGTGTTGATACATACGTGCATCAGGTGCTGCCTCCCCCCCAACTAAGATGGATGCATGTTGATGGACACCCTTCTACAAGAACATATTCCATCTGGAGGGCATACTGAAGTATGCATCCAACAGTGTCAGGTAGGGGGATGTTCTGAGTTACGCTATAGATGATCTGTGATGTTGTCACAGCCCACTGATTCTGTGTGATAGGCTTGGATAAAGATAAGACAGAGCATACTGCCTATCTTGATCTGGCCTAGGGTTTGGACATGATCCTCCATCCAAGTATCATTAAGAAGCTCTCCCAACTGGGGATTAACCCTTACATCACTAGATGGTAACCAACTGGCTCACTGACAGAATACATACTGTGAATGTTGGTAAATCAATGTATACCAGTAAAGCTGTCACCACTGCTATACCGCAAGGATCTGTTCTGGGCCCTTTACTGTTAGGAATCTATTTCTCAACAGTCCAGGCTAAAGTATACAGCTTTTGGCTTACCAAGTTTGCTGAGTATTGCATATTGGGTGCAATCATTGGGTCCACCAATGATGTTAACATATTATATAAGGGGCTAACACAGACAAATGATTGGTGCCAAATCCACATGGTCTACAAATAAATGAATAAATGTGTCATTATTTTTTCCTTCTGCAAAGGAGAATTCCCCGCTAATTATAGCATTGACAGCACCCCCCCTATTCTCAAACCCAACAGTGTAACATCTGAGAATACAGGTATATAGCAATCTGAAGTTTGACCACCAAGATTGCACAGTGATATGGAAAGGCTATGTCATGCAATTCATAAGTCAGGCCATCATATCCAGATCTGAGGATGTTATAAAAGCACTGTATTATACCCTCATCAGAACAATAATAGAGTATAATGTTCCATTTTACATGTACCTCACCAGACACCTGCAGCAGTTTGAGAGATCATAGGGGTTTCTCATCAGGAAAATACAGGGCCTATAAACCACGTCATGACATATGTGGATAGACTGAAATCCCTATCACTGTAATCTGTATCACATAGGATGAGATGACTTGTGTCTATCCTACAGGCCAGCCTCTGATCTTGGCCTAATGGGAATACTGCACATCTGCAAATCAACTATAGCTGATGACATCAGCAGTTTGGTGAGAGAAAGATGGTAATAAAAGTGTCATACAGGCTGATGTAAAATGCTGTCTCTAATGTCAAGCAAATGCACAAACACACATACCCCAGTTGACAGCAGTGAGAATAGATCCACTATCTATGTAAGTACACTAACTAGAGAACTTTGTATTTTATGCAAGTGTCACAGCACAAGTCTGACCTGGAGAGTGTCAGACAACACTTTATAGGTGATGATATCAGCATTGTCTGGTGAGGAGAAGATGGTAACAGCACTGTCCCACATGCTAGTGTAAAATGTTCCCTCTAATGTCAAGCAAGTGCAAACACACACACACACACACACACACACACACACACACACACACACACACACACACACACACACACACACACACACACACACACACACACACACACACTAGTTGACTGCATTAAAATTAGAAACCCTAGCTATCTACATATACAGACTACAGAAATCTGTATTTTATGCAAGTGCCATGGTATAAGTCTGACTTTTATAAGGCTGCAGGACAACTTATATTGGATGACGTTAGCAGTGGATGTTGGACAGAAATTGGGAGGCCTAAATGAAACAGATATGTAGCTATGACCAACTGTGATAATATTGATCTTCCATGGGATTGGAGTGGTGGCTGCAGGATACACAATTATGTGGCTAGACAGATACACACTCAATAGTTGACTGCTGTAAGAACAGAACCCCCTAGCTAGTTAAGTACACTGAATAGAGAATTCTGTATTTTAGGCAAGCACCACAGGACAAAACTGACTTGAAGAGTGTCAGACAACACCTTATAGGTGATGACATCAGCAGTGTCAGGTGAGAAGAAGATAGTAATTGCAATGTCCCACATGCTGGTGTATAATGCTGCCTCTAATGTCAAAAAAGTACACAAACAGACCAGTTGACTGCAGTAATATTAGAACTCCATACATATGTAAGAACACAGACTAGAGAACTTAGTATTTTATGCAAGAACCATGGCACAAGTTTGATTTTTTTCAAATCTGCAGGGCAACTTATTGTGGATGACATCAGCAGTAGATGTTGGAGCAAAGATGTGGGGCCAGCATGAAATGGATGTGTAGGCATATGCAAGTGTCAAAAATTGTCAATCCATGAAACTGGGTAGTAACTCCAGGATACACACTTAAGCTCCTCTGACTAGATAGACACACACACACACACACACACACACACACACACACACACACACACACACACACACACACACACACACACACACACACACACACACATACACATACACACTTCCCAGTTGACTACACTGAGAACAGAACCCCCACCTATCCAAGTGCACAAACTAGAGAACTTTGTATTTTATGCAAGTACATGACACAAGTCTGTTTTTTTACAAGGCTGCAGGTCAATTATAGTTGACATCAGCAGTGGATGCTGGAGTAAAGATGTTGGGAGACCATCATGAAATGGATAGCTAGTCATGTCCAGCTGTCAATATATTAAATTTTTGCATGTTAACAGATTGATGAATGTTTAATGTGTAGTATTTGGTGTTTGCATTTTCAATGCGCAGGTTTACTTTAAGAGACAGCTTTGCAAACTATATGTAAACAGCTGTCCTTATTACTACAAGTACTGGAAAATCTGAAAGTGTATTGTCATTCTAAAGATATGCATGGTATATAAGACAGCATTTGTTATTTATGTAGTGTAGTTGATACATTTGTGAACAAGTACTGAGAGACTGATGGCTGCATTGCAAATATGTGTCTTTTTCTTAGATAGTGCCTTCATTTTGTTTCTGTTTCATCATGTAGTTTCATGGCATAAACACTAAATGGACAATAAACAAAAGTAATACATGCTTTTGTCCACTTTGCATAGTGCACTGCCAAGCTACAGGCTTGAGCGATGGTTGGTCTAGTGATTGCATAGTTAAGCAGTGTGCAAATGTGAGCCTCATTGCTAAAATTCTGAGAGTTCTCAGTAGTGAGGGTATGAAATATACCTCCTGCTTAGCTAACTCTGTGGCAGCAGGTGCAAATGCAGTGGCCCATTTCTTGTTGAGCCCAGATGATATAGGGTTTAAATTCAGGTGTATGTAATACTTTTAAATAAGTAGTGGTAATGCAATGAAGATATTCATTATACTACATTCAGCATGTGTTACAGTGTATTGACATAGCACAGCATGTTTAAACTGCATTACATAGCAGTAACCGCACCACAGAAGAGCTGTTCACCATTGCTTGGTATTGGTGCGTGATGCCAAATTCTCCACAACCACAGAGGCCAAAAAGTAGAGGGCTCCATTTTTTAAAATTTTTTTTTTCGTACTTATGTGTGTTGTGTGTCATTCTAGTTTTTGACCAGATCATAATTGGTAAACTGGGGTAGACAGGAAAGTGGTATAATGGGGAGCAAGCAGGGGTAAGAAAAAAGGGAAGGCAATACAGGAATGTGCAGGAGGGAGGCAGGAAAGAACCATAGCTATCCATATCTTCAACAGAGTAAAATGAAAACATGTACAGAATATTAGCTGAATTTGGATAGGTGACAAAACAACACAATCATGTTGTATAGCCAACTGGACCAAATCAAGTGTGCTGAGAAGACACATGCAAAATGGAGAGCTATGTATGGACATTTTTTTTTTTTTGTGGGACAAGTGCCTTTGTTTTTTTTTTTTACTTCAGTAAGAGAGGAATGCTGGATAAGGGATGCTGGTATTTCTGGATCAGGTAAGTTGTGTAGGTGAGGAAGCAAATACAAACAGACAATACAAACAAGACAAGACACAGGGACAGTGAGGGGTATAAAAGGTTGGGTGACACCATGACTGGGGTGAGGGAGGGGACAACAAGAGTCCATGTCATCTAGCATGTGGATAGTGAGAATCTAGTCCTCACCCACAGGACTGTCAACACTGTCACCTTACTCCGCTGGCTGCTGGACTGCTTGATGTCTCCTCCTCATATGGACCATGAGGGAGTGCAGCTTCTCCGTCTAGCATAGGCGTACACCAATGGTGATGTGCACAACCCTTCATACCAACCCTGGCATCTCCTGTGGCTGATGAAATCCCCACCTCTGCCATTACCCTTAGGGGGCACCACAGCACCAGCTGCTGGCGTAGTGCTACCTGAGGGCAGAGGTAGTGCAGGGAGAGGTGAGACAGTACTATCATGTAGTGTCCCAGATGTGTTAGGCATCAGTGCCAGAGCCAGTGGAGTGGCAGCAGACTGATCCACTGGGGTTGACCTACTTCCCTGTGCTGTGAAGCATTTTGTGATATGTTGCAGATGGATGACATGTAGACATTTTGATGACATGATAGAAAATAAAAAGCAGATAAGGGTTAAGGTGAGAAAAAAAAGTTAAAATTAGTACCATCAAATGTGACGTACAATGCATTTATGTCAATAATTCAACTGTTTTATCTCAAGTTTTACATGTAAGTATACTTCCTAACAACTATAAACTGTAATTACAGATTGCTCAAAGTAATCCTTGCAATGTGTAGATATTGAACATATTCTTGGTCCAAGTGTACAGATGAAAGTTAACAGCAGAGCATTTATGCCACTTGTATAGAATTTAATTTCTGTAATATTGTTAAAGAATTGCAGTATTTTACACTTTTTACTTGTGGTATTTGAACCCACAACCTCTGACTACAGTCTTACATTTGACTCCATACAGCACATATATTTAGCTGTGAAAAAAAAAACAGAAGAGCATTGTGCATACCAGTCTTGCCTATATTTAGCTTTCCAGGTATTATAAATTCTCTTTATTAGCATACTTACACAATTGTGGGATGTTGCTAGTTCTGAACTCATCCAACCACTGGTTGACTGTATCTTTCTTTTTAGTCACTGAAGTGGTGTCTACACTGTTCTCCAGTGCGTGGGATGCCAGTCCCACAGGATACAGCCTTGGCCAGACTACTATAAGCCTCAGACTTGTACTGGGAGACAGAATAGTACCACTGCAGAAGCTTTTCGCTGTGGCACTTTACCAGGAGTCCAATAAATATTCTAGACTCCTAAACACCCCATCTCTGTACCCTAAATTGGACACCTTTCCCCTCTAACTTCAGACATGTCTAATGCCAAAGCAGTGTAATAGCAAATAATAATTTCCCGCCGATTTATGTTATCTCATTTACTGGTAGTGCACAAGCATGAGCAACAATGCCAACCACATTTGCATGATATTAAGTGGACAGCAACTCTACAAAACATAATTTTTGAAATTTGAAGGTTAATCTGACACTTGACAGTAGTTTGAGAGGTGTCTGCTACTGTAACTGTTAGGTGATTTAACTTTGCAGACATTCACTGGGGGCATAAATTTAATGACCTGCCACATGTTTGGTTGGCTTTATACACTGTTAAAAATGATTTTTACAGTGTGGGATTCAAACCTATGTGTAAGGGACAAAACATTTTCTTCCACATCAGCAATTTTCCAACTTTGCCACAGAAGAAGTGCTTCTGAGACATTGCAATGAATCATTTATAAATACAGATGACAGACGGAGGTGTTAACCATATATGTGTGTTACCTGACAAGGTCCTTGTATATACAGTCTTTTGTGTATGTGCCCTATTTAAATGGGAAGGCCATCCAAGTCCAGATAGCAGAATTATACTTAGAGAAACATAGTAGACAGTATACCCTCAGTCATACATCTGAAACTTCAAAACACAGTAAGAGTGTCTTATTCCTCATACATAAAATTCATATTAGTTCCATTATTTATAATTATGCATACATTGTTATACATTAAATTTAGTATAATGTACAATGGAACAACAATAAAAATGTCTGAAATATCCTGTGTTAAAACCCTGGACCATGTGGATGGCAGCTCTACACTCATGCCTATTACCACAGGAATGTTGAAAATGCACTTCAAATTTTCCTGTTCCTTACTATAAAATGAACTGTTACAACAGTAAAACAATGTTGCACTTCCTGTATTAGAACCCATGACCATCTGCATTACAGTCCTACACTTACACCTTCTGCCACAATAATAGTTAAATAATAGATATATATTACCATATTCATTGTTAACTTCTGTATGTTAACTGCTTTGAAATGCCACTAAGTGAAGTTGTTTAGTGGAAAGCAGAAATTGCAGCAGCATATCCATTTTGACATTTAGAATGTTTATTCCCTTTCTGCAGGTGTTGTTTCTGCTTCCTGTGTGAGCCATAAGTCCAGTTCACTGCTAAGCATCACACAAATGAGATAAGCCAAGCTAAACATGGCATTTATTGAGTTTGTCCATTTCCTCTGTTTGCACTAAGTTGCACATAGCACAAACACTGTCATTAAAATATTAAAAAAGGGAAATTTATGAAAAAGGAAGAAAAGAAATCTATTAAATAAACAACACTACAAAAAATTATGTTGGTGCCCATGAAATACTTTTAAACAGGTCTGGATTTCAACTCTCACTTTAATGACCCTTCAAAACACAAGAAGGGTGTCCCATCCCTCTTTGGCACAGAAGCAGATTTACAGCAGAGAATGAAAATCATTGTGCAGACAAGCAACTGCAACACTGTCCAGAGCATTAACAAAACATATGACAGTTGTTTGTACATCTATTAATTTCAGATGTAGAACACTCAGTGATCACACAACCATTTATGACTATTTCTTGCATAAATGCAGCTCTGTCTTATCTCTCTGTGTTTGTTGTGCATTTTTCTCTTATCTGACCAGAAAGCTGAGACATGCAGTTAGTAAGGTATTCTTTATCACTGTTCTTAAAATGTGTGTGAATATTAAAAGGCAATAATATACAATTGCCAAGAAATGAAGGGGAGGTTGGATGTTACTGAACAGAAACTGTGAAATGCATACTGCTTATTTACTTTTAAAGCATTGATGCAATTGCTTCTCCACTTTAAGTATAACCTGGCTGACACAGCCACTGGAGGTAAGGGAGTTCTGAATTGCTGGTGTATTTTCCTTCTCCCTAACAGTACTCATTCATAGTTGCAATTCATTAGCAACAAACAATGAGGGAGTGCCTGCACTATATTTACATCTGCTACATGGAGCCAAGAATTTGGTTTCAGCAATTATAATGAGTTCACATCTCATTTGCATCTTCACTATGGCCACAGCCCTGAGTCTATACTACAAAAAGGCAATCATGTAGCTAGGGAACCTGAAGGTAAGGAGAATTGTCTATGTGGATAACACAGAAGAATATAATACTTTGGGATTTATCTGCACAGAAGACTACTGAGTTTGATAAGGTTTGCTTGCATTTTTCAGTTCTATACTGGTTATGCTCGAATGTCACTAAGGAATATCATATATATATATATATATATATATATATATATATATATATATATATATATATATATATATATATATATATATATATATATATATATATATATATTTCATATATATATATATATATATATGCATATATATATATATATATATATATATATATATATATATATATCTCAAGTGTTGTGAAGTAGACATATATGTGTATATTTATATATATATATATATATATATATATATATATATATATATATATGTATATATATATATATATACATATATATATATATAGATATATATATAGAGAGAGAGAGAGATACTTTGCAACACCGAAAACCTAAAATACCAAAATCCATAGTACCGAACACAGAATGCCAAAAACTCAAAACACTGAAAGTTGAAAATGTAAAATTTCATTATACTGAAACTGGAAATGCCAATGTCCTGAATACTGAAAATAATGTAGGTTGTAGTATGTAAGTGTGTGTCAACAGAGATATGTGTCTAATTATTTTTTAGTGTAAATGAAAAATGGCAGATTTTTTGTATGATACTCCTGGCAGTATTGGGAGTATTTACAGTCCAATATGGTCCAAAAAAGGTATGTGCCCTTTTCTCACTGTAGTGCAATCCCAGAGTTGGTAAATTTAATTATGGGAGTGTGGGGGGTATAGCCCCCTACCCAGGTGGGCTTTAGTTAGTACAGTTTGTAAATCAGAGGTTAGTTTATAGTTATTAATTTTGTGTACTGTATAGGATGTGTTTTTATGGAGTGAATACAATGGTAATGCGTGGATGATTTGTTAGATTAGTTGTCGTGGTTTACTTTGCAGAGTTTGCTGTTTATTTCTTTAGGAGCAGTGTTTGATTTTGGTAGTGTGATGTGTGGTTGTCATTGTAGTTATGGTGTGGCTAAGGGAATTTATCATAACATTTTCATGGCTGGTTTCAGTATTTTGAACGTAAGCATTTTGATTTTTCAGTGTTTTGAGTTTTGGCATTCTGTGCTCGGTAATATGGATTTCAGTATTGTAAGTTTTCAGTGTTGTGAAGTAGATCCATATATACATACATATATATGCATTACCAAATCCTACTTTTATCTGTATGCACTTTTTAGAAGCTTACTGATGGCATAGGCATGTTTGTTAGGGCATTTCACTTTCTTAGATGCACAGCCTTATTAACTATCATCACAAGTGCTAATGTAACAACTGTTTTTTTTTTCTCATTACACTCTTCTATTGTTATTTCAGTGAAATAAAACAGGAGTGTTAGCCTTCTAGGATGGCTCATAGCTACCTCTAGGGAGTGCTGACCACAGGTAGATATGACAGGCAATTGGACAAAATTGAATATTCTGTGGTAAATGTGTAGACCTGTTTTTGGGAAAGTTTACTTGAGAGCACTTTAAGCAGTTCACTGATGGTTTATTTGCCTATTTTTGGGGGCTCAGGAGAGCCACATTCCTTTTCTGTGTGTTGGCACAAAATTTGCTATTGTCACTCTCCTTGTTTTGAATCCATCATTGCTTCATGTGTGATTGTAATATGTTACAACACCATAATTCCTTTTTTATATTTGAATATCTTGATTGTTTATTGAAATGCTACCTTTTAGGTGTTATACCAAAGTAGGTCTTTTATTTATGTGATACTTAAGTGTATTATCTTTCTTTTGTGTTTTATGTCACCTAGGAGTATGGAACCCAGGCATCCAAATTCCCACCCCCCTCCCCTTCCATGACCCTGAGAATAAAGTGATTGCCAAAGCATTTAGGTAACATGGTGCCTTTCTGCTTGAGAGGAGATGTGGGGATATATCTGGCAGAATGCCAATTTGGCAGCAGATAGTTGGTGATGTAAATGCAGTGGATGGCTCAGTGAAGGACATATGATCAGGTGTGCCATAGGGCCACTGACATGATTTCATTGATCCAGAGTAGAGCAGCTGCAGTGGCCTGTGAATGGATGGCTACCAGGGGGGCCTGCTACAGAGCTACCACTGACACCAAATGAAGAGTTCCTGTCCACTGTCAGAGATCCGCAGAGCACTGTGGAATGTGCACAACAGCATGTGATTGATGTTGGTGCTGCTGTTTCAGGGAGAATAAGTATGTCCCAGGAGGAGCTTCCAGGTAGGCTTACCTGTCTCAGTTGTTAAATACTTATTGTATAGTAAAATATTGACAGCAAAACTTAAGTTCTGTTTTACATAGTTTTTTGTGGGGGATAGTTGTAGATTAATACAATTAATGCATCCTTGTTGATTACACATGGGCTTGATGTGGACATATAATCCGTGTTCTTGTTAAAAGCATGGTTAATGGACATATAAAGGGCAAAAAGTTTCAATCCGCTGTGTTACTGTTAATTGTGATGATGGTGTCCTTTCCTTTTGCTTAACTTCTTCAAGAACCATCCTCCATAGGGACCCTACAATCATCTGCACATGGTAAACTAAACATTTTATGTCATTACTGATGAAAAGTTCAAAGAAATATTTATTTTGTCCATATGTGTAATGTGTGTATCAGGACTGTCGTGTGTATTGCTGTACTGATTTAATAGTGGCACCACTGTTAGTTTGTTAGCATATATTTATCTAGGTATTAATTTCTTTTCTGTGTTTGTTGCTTATTATCACAGGTGGTTCTGACAGTGGAAGTGTAGGAGTCTTACCACCTGATGTCAGAGTATCAGCAGCCTCTGATGATGATGGTGGCCAAACAGAGGCACAGTCTGGGGGTGTAGAGGCTGAATCTAACACTGAGGTTGACATTCACCCATCCCCTGTAATTCCATTGGATATAGCCAGTAGGCCTAGACCAATCAATTACAGTGACCATCAGATATTGGACAGGTGGAGAGTGAGACACTCAATTAGGGTAGTAGGGTTAAAGTGGCTTCAGTGCCTGTTGACTCTGTAGCCAAAGTGTGGGTGAGGGGCCATGCAGAAGGGTTGCTAGGGGTGCTCAGATGTGGTCTGCTGTCCATCCTCCACCTGATCCAGGTGCGTTGTCTCATGCCACTTTACATATGTTTAGGGCCATCATGGAGGCACAGGCATATTCCAATAGGTCATCCACAGAAATGCTTAGGGTTGTAAATGTGGTACAGTTTGACATGAGTGACTGCTGCCACCGTGTTGCTGAGCCAATGGATCAGATGAGTGACACATTGGAATGGGTGATGTCTGTGATGATACATCTGCTGGGAGGGAGAAGGCATCCATGTGGGAATAGGTCAGCCACATTTTCTGAAGCTAGCCACTGTGGCCGTGTCTGAGCAGGCTCCCATAGTGGCACTACTTCCACTGCTCCATCAGTGATTGAGGTGTCCACACTCAGATATGGCAGGCTATGGACTCATGGTCCTGGTTGTCTTTGTGAGGACAGCTCATCCAACAGACATCAGTCACATTCAAATAGCAGCAATGCATCTGACAGTGGGTGTGGACATGCCAGTGCAACTCCTGGCAGAGACAGTTCTCCTGGTTGACTACAATAACTATAAACTGCTACCTCTACCATGCACTGCTCACACCTGTCCAACATACCAAGATACCAAGATGTAGAGCTACCGCAGAGCTTGGCTGTATTCTTGCAGACACTCACACACCAATTTCACTTGGAGAGCCCACACACACACACACACACACACACACACACACACACACACACACACACACACACACACACACACACAAACATTTACACGGTTTAGCCATGAGGTTTAAAGATCATTCTTTCTCAGTGGCCATTTGTTACTTTATCCAAATGTCTGTCTGTTTCTCTTTCTTACTCACATGCACTCGCTTATCTTTTGTGTCACCCTAGGCTTCCTGCCCCTCTCCCAAGAACACCCCGTGCAAGTGATGATAACTGTGTTATATCCTTGTTTTCTGTCTTTGAGTTCAGAGATACATAAACTTTGTGCAATGCTAAGCATGCATAGCTGACATATATATATATATATATATATATATATATATATATATATATATATATATGTGTGTTTGTGATGTTTTGATGATTGCACTTTTGAGATATTTTGATTTTACAAAGTTAGACAGTTGATAGAATTAAAACAGTTTTTGCATCAGTATTTTTAAAAATCCTCTGAGGGTTATGAAGTTTGGAACTGAAATGTGTCTCATTACTTTCTAAATTCTCTCTTTAATGATTTTCCACTAGAAAAATATGAGGTCAAGCTGAGGACATTCTGTGACCATAAGTACTTTTGAGAGGTATGGATGTGTGAATCATTAATGCTTGAAGCCTATTACTTGATAGAGGACACATGTATTCACATAAGTCTCTGCTATCGCATGTTAAATTCATTGCTGTACAAATCACACACCTTTTACTTACTTACATTACCAAGTAACAACATGCAAGGATATGCCATTCATTTGTATTATTGCACAATTCTGTTTTAACACTCCAGGTTCAACATTTACCTTGTACATCCAGCACCTTCAACAGTTTTAGTTCAGGGTTGGTTCTGTCCAATGCTAGCAGTACACAGCCATTACATGGGGTAGATAATGATTGTGAACGTTGCTTGGCATCAAAGTTACTGCATGTATGTGTACAGGAGGAAGGTGTTAGCCTCTTAGGTGGTGAGTGAGCGCACTATGCATTGTCTCTTAACTAATGCAAGAGCATAGTGAGCATGCCTACACCTGCCTACATCTACAGCAGCTGCTGGTTCTCCCTATGACTCCTCACCACCTGTGTATGGCTCTGGTGACCTTGCCAGTGGTGGTGGGATGTGTGCCCCCTCCCCTTGTTGATCCTGCTGAAGTTGTTTTCTCAGGATGATGTTATGAAACATGGCACGGATGGTGAAGATTTCAGTATATGTATGTGGATTGTACTGCAGGGCTCCCTGAGATGTATCTAGACACACTCTATGATATTTCTGGTTTGAACATGTGCCTCATTATGATGTTTTTCAACAGGTGTGTGTGCATTTCTGATGGATGTCATCAGCCACGGTTCCAGCGTATAGCCTGCATCCCGTAGTAAATGTCTCAGTGGGATATCATCCCTAGTGAAGATCTAATACAGTTGAGAGTTGTACCAGATATGTGAGTCATGGTAACTGCCAGAGATGCCAGCACAAACATTCAAGATGATTCCTTTAGCATTACACATGACTAAGCAGTTAATGGACTGGAAACCCTTTTTATTTATGTAGACCTTTCCTTATTCCCCGGGTGGTACCTTTATTTCTATATGTGTGCAAGTAGTGCCTTTATTTCTATATGTGCGCAATCTGTTGCACCCAGTACTTCAGGGTAGAACTCCTGTATGTTTGTGGCCCTGTCCTCAGGAGTATGGGGAAAATATATGTGTGCACTGACATGTTGGAGCATAACATTCAAAAATGTATGCAGGATCCTATATGTTGATGCCTGTGACACCCCCATCATGTCTTCTGTTGGTCTCTGAAAGGTTCCTATAGCTAAAATTCTAAGTGCTACACATACCTCTGTCTCTACTGGTATTTGTTTCTTTCAGTTTGCCCAAGGTCTGAGTTGAGGATGACAGAGGTTGTAAAGTTCCTGTAGTGTGTCTCTATCCACCCTGTAGCACTCTATAATTTCCACCTCATGCAGATTGTGAAAAGTTAACCAGAATCTGAAAAGTTTCCTCCTTATTGGCTATGGTTTATTAGCAGTAGCAATAGCATAGACTTCAGCCTGTTGGACATACACATGAATGAAAGCAAGAGCAGCCCCTAACCTTCTTTCAGCGTAGACATCTGTTGCTGTATCCCGATAGGTTTTGGAATTCACAGGGAAAACCAGCACAGAGTCTGTATGGTTGCTTTATAGCTTGTTGAATAGCTCCTTCATCTTGGATTGGTTGATTAGCATACAATTCAGCTGCTTATGCTGCAGTTAGCATGTCATGTTTACTGTGGTTGAGCAGCTCTACACACCATGTAGAAGTGCTTACTGAATATAAAACGATGTGCTCAGAGGATCATGTAGGGTTTATTGAATCTGTTCGAATATCTTTTACTCTTGAGTTACTATGCCCAGCCTTTGTGTGTGTGTGTGTATATATATATATATATATATATATATATATATATATATATATATATATATATATATCTTATATATGAGCGTGTGTGTGTGTGTGTGTGTGTGTGTGTGTGTCTATATATTTATACATATATATAGACCTTCTTGTTCAGCTCATGTAGTAAAAAGCTCCATAGTCTGTGATACATTTGGGCAACGGTTGGTACACCAGGGGTGGCACATAAATCTGTCGATTGTTACAACTGAATAGCTCCCTATCAGAACTATGGGAATCAGAAGAGCTAGTCCTACAAATATGAAAAACAAATTCTAAGTAACAAGAACTATAAAAAAATAAATAAATAAAAAATCTCACCGTAAAGTCACTAAAGCATTTTTGCATGGTGATTTTCCCTTTTGCATCACTTGTCATGGAGTGCATACCTCTGTTACTTACATATACCAAATCCAGCCAGGCTCTTATAAGTAGAGGATAAGACAAATGACTACAACCCAGAAACCCTAAGTCTGACAAACAGCTTGGGCACTAGAAGGATGGCAGTGGGAAGGCAGTGCTACAGCACCTATACTACGGGATGAAATAGTGGTTCTGGCTGGCCAATCATCATCAAGCAAATGGAGGTTTGTACTATGCCAAAATTACCATGACCTGGGGGGGGTACTTCAAATACCTGAAAGCCAAAAATTCTGCAGACAAAATGGATGAGACAAGAATAAAGAAAGTTAAAATGCTGAAACACGTAAGTATACCTGGGCAAGTAAACAATTGCCTAACATGAGGAATTATGCCCTTTTGCCCACTGTAGTGTAATCCCAGAGTTGGTATATATATATATATATATATATATATATATATATATATATATATATATATATATATATATATATTTAAGGGGGTGGGGTGTATCCCCCACACCTAGGTGGGTTTCAGCTAGTATGGTGTGTCATATTGTAGTGTTAGGCAAGTGTTTACTTGCCCTGGGAATACTTACACAGTTCTGCATTTTAACTTTCATTATACTTGTCTTGTCCATGTCATCTTTGGCGATTTTGACTTTCAGGTATTTGAAGTAGACATGACCAGGGACATGGATTTGGTGATCCAAGCCTCTGATGGCAGCTCCCAGGTTTTAGGTGGAAATATACACAAGTAATGGAAGGCAGTAGCATGTCCTATGATGACGTGGGTGCTCATTGGGGTTTGGACCCTAATAGAAATGAAATCATTGCTAGTATACCACCAAAGGTCACAAAATGTCATGCTGACCACCCTAATGATTGCCAGCCATAGGCTCATACCTCCTCTATTAGGGAAACCCAGGACAATAAATGGATTCAAGATACATTACAGAAGACTCAATGGTCATCAGGTAGCGAGGCAAAAAGAATACAGAAAAAAATAATACATATACATATGCTACATTGAGATTGCTACATCCTGACAAAATGCAAGGTATAAGATACCTTTTACCTGGAGAAAACCTAATACACAATTGGTTAATTATAAACTTCACACAAAGCATATTATGATCATAGAAGAGTCAACAATAACAAATTATTTCATGCTTTTTAAAATAAGTTTTACTTATGCATTAATAATGCATGGAATTGTTTTGCATTTTGTTATATTCACTTGCTTAAGGTGTTGGACACTCTTCCATTTTAGACTGAAACAGAGAGCTATTGGTATTTTTCTTATTATACCTTATTCTAAAAGTAATATCATAGTGTCACTTCATATTTTTTATTTTTGTATGATTTCTAGACACTATAAGAACGTTGTGGTAAAATGGTCTAATATATTTCCTTTTGACATTTTGATTTGCATGCATAAAGACTGTTTATGAAAGACTTCCTTTGACATATATAAATGTTAAAAACACATTTAGAACATGCATCTGTTACAGAAAAGATGAATTCAGTAGATCAGAGTTTCAAAAAACTTTTGAGTAGCTGTCCTCTTCAATTAAGCATCATTAAGTAAAGCTTATATATAAAAAGAATACTTTAATATGATCCATGAATCTTTTAAATGAACTGAGGATTAAACAGAATTTCTTTGTTCTTTTTCTAATAACAATATGGACAATCTAATACTAGTGAATTAAAATAATTACTTATGGTAAGAAGCTAACATGAAAAGTTCTTTAATTTGATATGCAATTAATTCCCTTCATAATGAAATAATACATCCACAAAGCTTATATATCAGAAGATACATTTCAGCCATATTTCACCATTGTGATTGCTGGTAATATGTCTTTTTTTACTGTCCCCCTGGGCATCCATTCCAAGCAGTAAAGAAGGGACACTAACTGACTTAATGCTTGATGTTAGCAGTTCTACATCCTGTGGATATCAATGCTTTCATCTGTGTATCTGAAAAAGTGAACTTTCAGACATAATTAAAAATACTAATGACATCTGCTGAATAAGTCATAAAAGAGTGAAAAATATGTGTGATAGATATCAGGATTTCTTTTAAAATTTACTGTAGAGCATCTAAAATGGTCACTTTATGCTTCTGTAGATAATTTTCTGAAGATCTTGTCTGTAGCCTCTTCTAATTTCTTTCATACCAATTGTCCATTCAAAAGTATAATGGTCTAATGACTATTGTCAAGTTGTATAGCATTAAGTAAGTGAGTAAGTAAGTAAACTTTATTGCCATTCAGACCGTACAACCATAAAGTGAACAGCTGAATGAAATTATGTTCCTTGAAGCTCATGATACAAAGCAGACCATCACAACAATAAAAGACAAGCAGTTACATCACATATCAGTAAACACACACATGACACAGAGTCCCAACCAGCCGAAGCTCTAGCTCCACACTGGCAAGTCCCAGTTCAGTTTCATCAATCCAACAAAAACAGATTTTCAAGAGTCCAGAATAGCACACATCCAAGCAGACAGTCTGGTCTACACCAACCGCCCTCGTCTGGTCAACGACCACAGTCTCTACGGTCCACTGTCCACTCCAACACCAACCTCATCTCCACCAGCAACAGTCCAGTTCCACCTTCACAATCCACTTGAATCCAGCACAACACCCTCTGACACCATCCAGCACCCAGTCACCACCATCCTGGCATGCCTCTCCACATACAGACCTGAACTGCCACGACCAGGCCAATCACTCCAGCCATGCCTGCCACACAAACCACTCCAGCTACCTGAGTTAATCTAGAACAGCCCCCAGTCCAATCAATCCACCAACACCACAGTTACCTTCTCTCCACACTCGGTCACTTGGTCACCAGCAACTCTGGAAATACTATCGAACTATGGAAAAACAAGACAACACAAGACAAACAATGGGAGCCGAATAGGCCACTGCCACATATTGCATTAGATCTAGAAAACTGGTAGCTCTCATGGTAGATTGTTTGCTATGATTATGAGATGCAGTTTTGTGTATTAATAGAAATCTCAATAAAAATAGAGTGAATCTGTTTCCAACTTCTCCTACATGTTATAAAGAATGTATCCCAAGTAGTTTAATTGAAATAAAGCATATGAAACTATAAATATTATCATGCTATATCTACAGATGACCAAGGTGAAATTATTTGAGTGTTATGACCCACATCACAAAATACTAAGAAACAGAATACTGATCATCGTCTTCCAAAGGAGGCTTTCTGAAAGTGTACCAGCAATGATCCCTTTGTTTTTGGAGATTTTTCCTTTTTTGTTTCTAATACCATAGATATGGAATATGTATGTCTGTTTGGGGGTGGGGGGACTATCCCTTAGATGAGGTATACAGAGGTCATGCCCCACTACAAAAAAAAAATCTTTAATGATGGAAGTTTATCCCTTTTAATAATTATGGCATTTGTGTTTGGCACTTTAGTTCCTGGGCATGTTGATATTCAAGGTTTCTTAGTAGATTTCATTATAGTTATTCATCTACAAAAACTACCTTATCGACAAGTTGTTGTGTCTTTTGGCTTTTCCCGGTTAGGGGTCGCCACAGCAGAACTCCGGTCCGCTAATGATTGTCAGTTGATTTTTACGTGGTGAGTTGCCAGCCCTAACGCAGAACCTTCAACGAATGTACGCCCATTCACGCATGTCTCCACGCAGAAGACGCTCTAGCTGAGAGTCGAACCGGTCAGCGTCTTACTGTGAGGCGACCTTATTGACAAGTACTGTTGTAAAATTGCAGTTGTAATACTACTATGGTATATTGTATATTAAAACAGATATTGCTGTTCTTCAATACTTTAAGGATTGAGTCGGCTACATAAAATAAAACTGTAACTTAATATAGGCAGAAATTTGAAAATTAAAGACTAATGCTTGTATGTTAAATTAACTGTAAGTCTTGAAATAGAAAATGAATCTACAACTTTATAAGTTTTTAAATGTTGTTTCTTTATGTTATATCAGCATTAACTATCAACAAACTTGGAACACTTTTGAAGGTTTATTTACTGATGTGAAACTTTTTAGTAAATTTAATTTCCTCATTCATTATCAAAAAGTACAATTGTGATGGAGAAGTGAAGATGGAATGTGGGTAGCTCTTCTTAATTCCCCCTTAACCTTGAATTGACTCTAAAGTTAGAAACCATAGAATAAGATTCAAAGAGAAGAACGGTAACATGGGTTTAGAGAAAATAAACCAATCAAGAGTGAGAACAGGATTTGTCTATTCATAGGTTCATAGGTTCATAGGTTCATACTAGGCTATCTGCCCTAGGACATTTATAAGCCTAGCCAGAGTGTGTTTGGCTTTCGCCACCCATTTTAAATTAATTTTGCTATGCCTTTTTTGAGGTTAGTATACTGTGCCTCTGTCTAACAGTGACACAGAAGTGATAGCCGGGGTAAACCTATGATCTCCCATCCACTCATCAAGATTCTTCTTGAAGAGAGTCAATGTGGGACTCTGCCTAACCTGGACTGGGATTTTATTCCAGAGTGAAGGGAGCCTCTGGGTTATGAATCTGTCCCTCCAGCATGTCCTATTTATTTCAGTGCTGAGGTTCAAGTCTCTCGAGCGCGTAGCTCAATGGGATTTGGATTTTATGAGGTGCGGCATGTCCATTAATTCCGGGTTGGACATGGCTTTATACGTCAGGCACAGATCGCCTCTTAGCAGGCGGTATGCCACTGAGTAGAGCTGGAGTTTCTTTAACCGGGCAGCATATGGCATCTGTTTGAGCCCTTTGATCCTCTTGGTGAGGTACTTTTGGGGTCTTTCCAGTTGCTGCAGGTGTCTGGTAAGGTACATCCCAAAAGGGGCATTGTACTCAATTATGGGCCTGATGAGGGATGAGTAAAGAGGCACGATGACCTCCCCTGATCTAGATGTGAATCCCTTCATGATTAGATGGGCTATATAAAATGTTTTTCTAACCACTTTGGCCACGTGGTTGTCAAATGAGAGATTGCTATCAACTTGGGTCCCCAGGTCCCTAATGACTTCTTCTGTACTTAATGGATTACCACCTATGTGGTAATTTGTAGGCACTTTGTTTTTGCCAAAGGGGATGACTATACCCTTTTTGGCGTTTAGCTTGAGGCCATGGCTCTGGCACCAGTTGTCTTTTTCTATGAGGCCCTTTTGGAGGATGCTTGTGTCGGCTGGAGAGTTGATTATGGCGCCCAGTTTGCAGTCATCTGTGACCTTGGTCAGCCACAGTCCTGCCGCGTTGGCCTGTACCGCCGAGAAATATATACCGAACAAGAGAGGTCCCAGGACTGAGCCTTGTGGGACGCCACTTGTAACTGGTTTGGAGTCTGACATGGCTCCAGCAATTCTAACCATGTGGGTTCTGTCCTTGAGCCAGTTTGCAACCCATCTAGTGACATAGGGGTTTATATTTAAGCTGGTGAGCTTATCTATAATGTCTGAGTGGGGTATTGTATCGAAGGCTTTTGCGAGGTCCAGGTAGGCTGTGTGGACCACCTTCCCCTCGTCAATGGCCTTGGTGGCTGTTTCAAAGAAATTGACCAGGTTTAAGAGGCAGGATCTGCCCTTAACAAAGCCAAACTGGGTAGGATCCAGTGTCTGTAGGTCCCCAATATCTTTATTTATGAGGTCCATGATGATCCTTTCCATAGCTTTGCAGACCAAGCTAGTCAGGCTTATGGGGCGATAGTTTCCAGGATCCGTTGAGGCACCACCTTTGTGGAGAGGGACCACTGTTGCTGTACGCCACTCTTTGGGTACATATCCTGTAGTAAGGCTAAGATTGAACAGTAGTTTTATGTTTGGGTTTAGCTCTTCTTGGAGTTCATGTAGGATGCAGCCCGGGACACCATCTGGTCCCATTGATGCTGTGTTTTTTGCTTTGGAGAGGGCGGCTCTTACCTGAGCATCTGAGATGTCAGGGGGGCAGCACTCTGTTGGGATAGATATTTGCCCTTTTGGTGGGGGGGGAGAAGTTTGCACTGAACCTGTCAGCTAGGATGTTGGCAATGTCTGTGGGCTTGGTGTATTTTTTGTCATTTTGGACTAATTCTAAGCATATCTGGGAATTCCCACCCAGGTTCCTAACATAACTAAAGAAAGCCTTGTGATTATCCTTAGTGTCCTGTGCAATTTTTCTCTCAAAGCTGGCCTTAGACGATTTTATGAGTGCCCATAGTTTTTTGCTAATACTGGTCAGAGATGCCTTCCCTTTTTGGGATTTTGCTCTATCATGTAGTAGCTTCCTCCTTCTATTGTATAGTTTGTTTATGGCTGGGGTCCACCAGACAGGACGTCTGCCTTTGGAGGATTGGGTTTTGGTTTTATTTGGGATTGCATGATCCATGCATTCCTGAAAGTGTTCATAGAATGCGTTTATAAAGGATTCTGCGGTCTGGGCCGTATTTTCCACAGGCCCGGGGGCTTTGAAGGATTTCGCCTTGGTTTTGAGGCATGTGAAATTTGCTTTAGAGAAGTTTTTCACTGTGGTTTTCTGGGCAGGGGTGGGGTCGGGATGTGAATATCCAGTGAGATTAGTTTATGGTCTGATCTTACCAGTGAGGGATACACTTCTGGTCTGGAGCATAGTGTCCCCATGTTGGTGATGATCAGGTCCAGTATGTTTTCCCCTCTTGTGGGAGTGGTAACAAGTTTTTCCATAGCATTTGAGTTTATAAATTCTAGGAACCTTTGGGCTAGGGTGTTGGAGCTAGAGTAATGCTCCCAGTCTATGTTTGGGTAGTTGAAGTCGCCCAATATAATGGTGTTTGGAGAGACCTTCATATTTTCCAGTATTCTCAGGAAGGCCAAGTGGGGTTCCTGTGTTTGGGAGGGTGGTCTGTAGCAGGCTATAAACTGGAAGGCAGTTTTACCCACAGTTAGTTGCACATGGATAGTCTCTGATGCTTCGTGCTGTGCCACCAACCTGGAGGTGTGGGTATCTTTGACGAATATTGATACTCCCCCTCCTTTTGTGGTTCGGTCCAAGTTTGGGGCCGAAAAGCATGGTATGAGGTATAACCTGGTAGTGCTGGGGTGCTCTCGGGAGCCTTGAACCAGGTTTCTGTTACTGCACAGATATCGATGTTCTCCATGCTAAGGAGAGTTTCGAGTGCGTGCATCTTGAGGTTTAGACTTCTGGCATTGAGTAGCATTACTCTTAGTTTCTTATCCCTTGTGATACCTATGGAGGTGGGTTTGTCTTTTGAGCCTTGCCTAAAAAAGGCACTATGGGGGTAGCAAGAGCCTTTGCCAATATCTGAAAGCCCAGGGGTGAGAGGTGCAAGCCGTCCCTAGCGAAGCATCGTGGCTTGTCGAGCATGTCATCCCAGGCTGACAGGCATTGGATCCCCTTTGAATGACACCAACACTTAAGCCAATTGTTGAAATTGATCATCTTGTCTTCATATTGTGGCATCATTCTTGGTGACGGTAAGATGCTACTCAAGGTCAGGGTCATACCGGCCTGGGCTACATGCTCAGAGAGCTCCTCTATGTCTCTTTTCATGTAGTCCAGGGAGGTACATCTCCGGTCATTCACACCAGCATGGACAATGACTGAGTCATATTTGTACTTGCCTTGGAGTGACCTGAGTGCTTGTGTTATGTGGCGGATCCTAGCGCCCGACAGGCAGCTACCGTGACCTTCTCCTTGTTCAGCCTGGTGAGTGGGATGTCAGTGTGCCTGATGATAGAGTCACCTATTACAAGTGTATCAGGTGTGTTGTTTAGCCTTAAGGGCTGTGACTGTTCGGCACACTGGCTTTGTGAGCTATGTGTTGCACGTGTTTTGTTTTGGGTTAGCGGTTGCTTGGGTGTCTGCTTTGGAGGTCTCTGCTGCTTAGGCAGATTTTTATTTAGAGCCTCAGTATGTTTTGTGTGTTTATGTGTTTGGTTTGTTGTCGTGGTAGGTCTATGTGAGACTGGAATTGTAGTGAGTGTGGTTTCCTTCTCCTCCTGACTGGTTATGCCAGTACTGAGTTGAGAGAGCTTAGCCTCCAGTTTGGCTATATGGTTGCATCTCTCACATGTGTTGGAATTTGTTGGGAGGAGGAGAGGGTTGTCTGTGTACATGAGGCAGTTGTAACATTGCCTCAAGATTCCCAGATTCACCAGCTCGACTGGAGAGGAGATTGACAACTGACCTTTGGACATGCTAGAATAGTATTGGGAATTCCTTTATAATTGAAAAAAGGGCCAATGGGGAACAAGCTACTCAAGGGGAGTTTGTGAGGGTGTAGTGCTTTTAATTTTTTAGAGCTGACTTATATAATTGCTTTAGTGAGCAAGTGCCAGGTAACTTAAATGCAATGTGTTACAGGTAACTTAAATGCAAAAATGACAAACAGTAACTTTCTTTCAAGTGAAACAAGGAAATAAGTACAGTAAGCAATGCAGATATCACTAGGGATCCACAGAAGTCAAATTAATGCAAAGACATCTATGCAAGACAGAAGAATAGAAAAAAAACTACATTATTAAGTGCATAAGCAACGCATAGAGGAGAATTGTCAGAGATGAAGAAAAAATGCCATTGGAAAAAAAAAAGACTGCAACTGCAATGATATACCTTGTACTCACCTCTTTCTGTAAATAGATTTGTGAGAAAGATGCAAACAGGTCAGTGGCTGAATGCCAATTTCCTGAATTAATAAAACAGAAAATCAGCTGAATGAAGATGAACATTTAGTCTTACAGTGAATAGAAATTACTTTTACTTTGCTACTCTGAAATTAAAGAGGCAAAACAACCTTGCACAGGGAAATAGGAAACTTTGCCAGAGAAACAGCTTTTTAATCTTGTATAAAATAACATTTTGTCAGTATTTTGGAGACTTTATCCATCCAAGAGACTGATATTAGGGCAAATGTTCTTGATTTCCAAAAGAATGCATAAAAGAAAGCTTAGAAGTTTGTAGAATAGCTGGTCAGAGAGTCACCAAATAGATTTCCTTAATAATTTGGTATTTTTTATGGAGACTGGTTTTGGCAACATACTGTCCAATGAAGGATATCAACATTTTGAATGACTGAGATATTAGATCAAGAACTCTACATGAGATGGCAAAAGACAGTTCTGCACAGGAAGTGTTACACTGATGGCCCAAACCATAACATTTCTACAGGATATTGACCATAAGCCCTTCCCAAAGTTTGGCATCACTAAATAAACCTGAGTCACATTGCTTTTTTGCATCTATATCATGTTATACAAATCTTACTACATCGAATCACTAAAGGTCGACCTCTAGTGATCGATGTAGTAAAACATCGAATAACGCTTAAAAAACAAAAAGCAAACAAAAATAAAAACTAACTAGTGTAGGCAGGAGGGGCAAGCCCCCCTGCACCCCCACACCCCCCTACTTAAATATTCCAACTCCGAGACTGCACTACATTGAGGTAAATGGAAATCTCCCCCTATGGAGATTTCTGTTTACCTGCACGATGTTCTGCGCTTTTGATGTTGTGGTGCTGATAATATCAGCTTCGATATTGTCGGCTTTCAACATTGTGAAGTAGACCTGCTTTTTTCTGATAATCACTTAATACACAAGAAATGTTAATGCTTCCACTACATAAAGCAATAAGATATCCTGAAAAGGTGGTAAAATCCAACCCCCAAAAAATCCAAAAAAACACAAAAAGTGGAACGCAGACTATGAACAATAAAATAAAACTTCTCACAATTCACATCTTAAAACATCCGATGAATTCCTTCAGTACTGAGATTAAAGCAGTGATTAAAGTTTTTTTAGACTAAAAGGATAACTGTGAGAAGTTTTATTTTACCTCTGAATTATGAGAGGTTTTGTTTTATCATTCATAGTCTGTGCTCCACTTTTTGTGTGCTTCCATTACATAAGTAAACTAATAGAAAAATAAATAAATAAATAAATGCACAACTACATAAATACATACAAATAACAATAAACATACACATAAATAAATGACCAAACAAACAAGCAAATAAATAAATAAACAAACAAATAAACAAACAAATAAGCAAATAAATAAATAAGATGGAAATCAAAGGGACAATGTAGACATTCCATGTGACAAAATGTTAATAATATGCCAAGATAGAACACTGATCTAACAGATCCTTTTTCCTAACATTACACAATTGTAAGAATTTCATGAAAATTCTGTCTCATGAGCATATGTACCTTACCAGTAACGACCCTCTGGCCATACACAATTTCTGCAGGAGAGTTAGGACAGTTTAATATGGGATAAATCATCTAGAGAATCTTTGAGGGATGAAAACTAATAATGATGTTTGACCTACAGAGGCAAATTGCTTCAGAAGGGGGAGGGACATTGTGTATTGAATCTGCCTCAATGGGTCTATATTTGAACACTGAAGACACTAAATATCGAATGGCCTAAAGGCCGAAAATGCTGAACCTCAAACTCACTATTGTGGGGGGCTATGCCCCCAACATCCCCTGCTAATTTTATATATACCAACTCTGAGATTGCACTACAGTGAGGAAAGGGCAAGTATTCCAGTCCTCACTGTACTGCGATCTCACAAAAAGCACATTAAGGTCCGGCATTTTCGACCTTTAGGCCATTCGATATTTAGTGTCAATTTTGTAATAGTAACACGGCTCAACAATGCATTTTATTGGTTTTGCAAGATGGCTGCACACAGCTTAACTTCAGCTCTCCCAATGTGGAAAAAATCTGAAACATAAGGGTCAAGAACCAATTTTAGAAAATTCAGATAATGGCTACTAAGTGCATTACCTGGATGCTAGCAAAAAATAAACTAAGAGAACCTGAAAGAAAATCAACTAGAAAAGATGAAGAGAAAACACTCACTGGATAGAATCCTGCAGCTGTTTAGCAAAAAGAAGTTCAAGTTTCAGCTTTGGTGCAAGACATGGCTTCCAGTCATCTAGAGGAAACAATAAGTCAAATGTGCTCAGAGTTGATTAAAATAAATGAAATACTGAAGTAGTATATCAACTCAAATAATAAAAGGCTGGATAAATGGAAGAAACATTACAAAGAGATTCAGATGGAAAGATAAAACTGCAAAAATCAGAGATCAAAGTGAAGAAAATGCTGGTTGAGTATAAGATTGCTCAAGAAAAGATGTTTAAAAAAATACTGAAATTAGAGCATAAACATTTAGGGAAAATCTGATGTTTTCTGGTGTACCAGAGAAACTATAAGGAACAGACTGTATTAATTTTAATAGGACACAAATAATCAATGGACTGGTGTTCCACAGAAGGAACTGTTAATTGAAAGGGCACACCATATGCATGTCCAAATATGGCCATGAAAAACAGCCAAGACATTTATTAGACTTGATCTTGACAAATCTGTTTCAAAAGGGCAAAATATTAAAAGTTGGAGACACTAGAGTGTTTGTGGAACGTGATTATTTACTGTACATCAGGATAACGAGAAATGTATCCAGTAATCAGGGAATGTTGACAGGCAGGTGAGAGATTCAATTTGATGTGTTCATCTTTCTTCAGAATAACACAAAAACACTGGTAGTGCCTAAGTGAAACCACCACAACTTTATTAACACTGACTGACTAAGCGCTTTTACCCATATAGGGCATCTTCAGAGTCAGTTTGTCACAACTCATCACAACCTTTAAATATACAATTCACTTAACATTATAACCAATTGCTAATTAAATACAATAATTCTATTGTCAGTACTTTTGTAGTTTAACCCTTACTTTTCATCTTTGTTTTACTTTACAGATTTTTTGGCACCAAATGCATAAGTTTATTAAAAATACAACCACATTAAATCAAATATTGTTTCAACCACATAAATTCTACAAGTATAAAAATATGAAAAATCAAAAAAATTCACTTTTATTTTGTTGTTTCAAATGTTTTAAATACATAATGCCTTGTGTTTTAATATACATGCTAAAGATAAAGTGTCATTAATACCAGGTAGTGTGCTTGCATCTAGTCATAATTGCCACAAACATTCCCTGACGTCTAGCATAATTTTGTAATCACCGCCAAAATCTTTGTTGTGTAATCTGTCTATATCAAAAAATATAATTTTTTTGTAATTAATGCATTGTTTATTGTGATTAAATAATGAATTGGTTGACTTCCTATTTTTAATGTCCCTATTGTGTTCCAAAATTCTTTGTCTTAATTCTCTTGTAGTCATACCAACGTAGAAAGCTGGACAGGATAAACAGGTTGCAGCATATATAACTATGTTCGTATTGCAATTACAATAACCAGGACTCTTCAAAGACCTCTTGTAGTTGGCCACTTGAACATATGGACCATCATTGATATATGTACAAGCTTTACATTTGCCACATTTGGCCATCCTAGCTGGCCTTTGACTAGTAGCTATATACCACCTTGTAACCCTTTGATATCGGTATTTGAACGTTTATGTGTTACTCAAATCAGGAGAATGATTGATAAGGGGCCACCAATAAACAAGGATTTAACATCTGCAGAAGAATTCTGTTTGAAAGAACTTTCATCAAATAGACAGTACAGGGTCATGAAACCTGACAAAGGGGGCGGTGTAGCCATAATGACGAACACTGACTATTCTTAGAATATGTATAACATATTACATGACTCTGATCCTTACAAATTGGTTCCTAAATTTGATGCTCAGAGGGCATATACAAAAATCGACTGGCAACTTTATGAATTCCTTTTTGAAGGAATAATTAATTATGATGAGTATAATTACTTGTCAGTGGAATATCCAGTTTTGCCCAGTCTATTTGGAATCCCCAAGATTCATAAAGACATTATTAATCCTCCCTTTAGACCAATTGTGGCAGCCAAGGGATCAAAAACAGAACCACTAGCGGCTTTTATAGACATCACTAGCAAGAACACGCTTGACAACATATCACTTATATTGAAAGACTCTTGGCACTGCCTGGATTGTCTTAGGACTTTGTCTGACATGAATCTGGAGGAATTCTGGTTTGTAACTGTTGACATAGTTAATTTGCTCTCAGTGATACCTCATGTTACTGGACTTGATTGGTTTGCTAGTAGTCTAGCTAAACATAGTCACATACACCAGGTGAAGAGAAGTTTATTGGTTGACTTGATGCGGATGGTTCTAGAAAACAACTACATCTGTTTTGAGGGTGAATTTTACAAACAATCTACTGGAGTTGCTATGGGCGCTAGATGTGCATCTATTTATGTCAGCTTGGTATTGGCTGAATGGGAGGAACAATATGTCTTGACATCTGGGTATAGATCCAAAATTATTACATATCTAAGATTTTTAGATGATATACTGTTTCTTTGGAAGGACACCCGAGATGAGTTGGATGATTTTATAGTTTATCTTAATCATACTACACCGTTTTTGAAATTTACCAGTAAGGTGGACAGAAACATCATTGCTTACTTAGACCTACAGTTATATATTAAAGACGGTGTGATACAATCCAATTTATTTAGGAAAAAGACATATAGTAACACATTTTTGCACTATGAGAGTTGCCACCCTCATTATGTTAAGAAGAACGTAGTAAAAGGTCAGATGATTAGGGTGTCACGTATAGTAAGTGAAGACAATAGATTTCTGGAAGAATTGGATGTACTAGCTGGCTTGTTTGTAGAACGAGGTTACCCAACTGATTTATTAACCTTAGTTAAACAGGATATCACTCGAAGAAGGGAAATAGATTTTAAACCCATTTTATTAGATAATCGAAGAAATACAGCGAACAGTATCATTTATCGACATAAAGGCAATGATATTCAGAGAGGTATGGTTTTATAACACAACACCATAGCTACTAATGTTAAAGATATTATTCAACTAACATGGCAAAATATACTTCCCATAGATATGCAAGACATACTAGGAGATGGTCCAAAATTTATTAACAGTAGGGGCCCGAACATTAAAGAACATTTGAAGAGAACACCTATACCTACTAGTCAATGGCCAGCTAGGATGGCCAAATGTGGCAACTGTAAAGCTTGTAAATATATCAGTGATGGTCCATATGTTCAAGTGGGCAACTACAAGAGGTCTTTGAAGAGTCCTGGTTATTGTAATTGCAATACAAACATGGTTATATATGTTGCAACCTGTTTATCCTGTCCAGCTTTCTACGTTGGTATGACTGCAAGAAAATTAAGACAAAGAATTCTGGAACACAATAGGGACATTAAAAATAGGAAGTCAACCAATTCATTATTTAATCACAGTAAAAAATGCATTAATTACAAAAAATTTATATTTTTTGTTATAGACATATCACACACCAAAGATTTAATGACACTTTATCTTTAGCATGTATATTAAAACATAAGACGTTATGCATTTAAAAATTTGAAATAATGAAATAAAAGTGAATTTTTCTGATTTTTCATATTTTTATACCTGTAGAATTTATGTGGTTGAAACAATATTTAATTTAATGTGGTTGTATTTTTAATAAACTTATGCATTTGGTGTAAAAAAATTTGTAAAGTAAAACAAAGTTGAAAAGTAAGGCTTAAACTACAAAAGTACTGACAATAGAATTATTGTATTTAATTAGCAATTGGTTATAATGTTAATTGAATTGTATATTTAAAGGCTATGATGAGTTGTGACAAACTGACTCTGAAGATGCCCTATATGGGTGAATGTGCTTAGTCAGTCAATGTTAATAAAGTTGTGGTGGTTTTACTTAGGCACTAACAGTGTTTTTGTGTTATTAGTATCAACTTCACTTTGATGATCTTTCTTCAGAATAATTTTTCCTGGAAGATCAAAGTCAATTTTTGATGGAGAACAGACTGAGGAGGAAATACACAAGCATGTCCAACAAAAAGAGAGACATCAAGCAGAAGATGATGCCGCCTCTCATTCTTCTGATGATAAATCACAAGGAGAGACTTTGTCAGTGGAACCTTTTCTACTGTTTCAAAGAAAAATGCTTGAAAGACGGACAAAATCACAGGACTTGACCAGAGTAACTGAGAGCACTGTGTAATTGAACTGGGATCTGGAACTGAGAAATAGAGATGAACAGAAAGAAGACCAGCAACATGGAAATTAGTGAATAAATATGAGACTGTAAAGCATCAATCACATTTGCAATATGCAGTTGTATGTGAAACAATGGAAAGAGTGGACTTTTGGTGACTTTGTTAAATTTGAGGGGAATTGAAAAGTATTTATTTATTTTATTTATTTATTTTACATTTGTTGACCGGGGTAGTCCAACTGGATACATATCCATTTTCAGTGGAGGCCCGGGGAGAAAAGCTCCAAAGAACAGAGGTACATAAACAAATATAGTGACAAAACTAGAGTAAGTAAGTAAACTGGCATTTATATGCAAAATAAAACAGTAAGTAATTGTATATATAATTCAAAAGAGATACAAGTTAGTAAAGATGGATTGTCAGGGCTACATAGTGGACCCTTAAGGTTTTGGGTTGGGTGGAGGCTTGGGTAGGCCTGGTTGAGCTGGGGACGTGAGCTATTAGTCTGGATTAGAGCATGGGCATAGCCATTGGGATTTTAGTAGAGCTCGGAGGTGAATTTTAAATTGGTGCAGAGTGGTCATAAGTCTTAGATTGCTTGGGAGGGCATTCCAGGCTTTGCCAATGGAATTGGCATATAGAGCTTCACCACTCGAGTTGTTAGATTTAATGGTCAACACTTGTATACTTTTGGATGACCTAAGGGACATAAGGTTGGAGTAGGGGGTAAGTATTTTGTTCAGTGAGGGGGTTTTATCTGGATGTTTAATAATTTTAAATGCCTCAGTAAGTTGGTTGAGTTTGAGGATGTTGGGCAGTTCTAGCCATCCCAGTGTCCTTAGATTTAGGCAGTGATGGGTGTGGTAGGGCATTCCGGTAATGAATCTGGCTATGTGGTTATAGGTAGTGGATAGTTTATTGAGATATTTCTTGTGAAGGAAGGAGAATATCGGGGAGGCATAGAGGAGTGTGGAGAGGAGGTGGGTACGGGCGATGGTTAGTTTGGTGTGCGGGGTTAAGAATTTCTTTATTCTATACATGGACCCAAGTTTCTTGTTGAGTGATTTAATGGTCTGGTTGACATGCATATCAAATCTAAGTTTGTGGTCTATTGTCACCCCCAGTAGTTTGGTGTGGGTGACAGGATAGATTTTGGTACCATTATTAGAGGACACATCGAAGGTTGGGTTGTGGGTGTAGGGAGGTTCTATTCCGTGCATAGTAGCTGGAGTGGGGAAGAATAGAAGCAATTTGGTTTTGGTTGGATTAAGTAGGAGTTTTAAATCTGAGAACCATTTTTCGACTATAGAAAAACAGTTTTGGGTTGTAACTTGGAGTTTGGTGAGAGAGTCATCGGCGCAGATTAGGGTGGAGTCGTCCGCATATTGAATGCAGGTGGCTTTGGGAATGATAGAGTGTAGACCATTAATAAAGAGGGAAAAAAGAAGGGGACCAAGAATAGATCCTTGGGGAACACCGATATTAGTGGGGAGTAGGTCTGAAATCCTGTTTTGCCACTGTACCGCCTGTTTTCTACTGGAGAGGTAGGCATTAAACCAACTTATAGTAGTTTTGCTAAGATTAAAGGTTTCCAGTGTGTGGAGCAGCTGTTTGTGGTTGACCATATCGAAGGCTTTCGATAGGTCTAGAAAGAGCGCAGAGGATATTAATTTGTTATTCCGGTTGAGGTTGACTGAATCAACAAAGGAGAGGAGAGCAGTGGTTGTGCTATGATGGGGGCGAAAGCCGTGTTGGGTGTTGGACAGGAGATTATTTTGTATGAGGTGGGTAATGAGTTGCTTGTGAATGCAGCGTTCCATAATTTTGGATAGAGGGGACAGTATTGCTATGGGTCTATAGTTAGATGTGTCAGTAGAGGACCCTCCTTTGTGGAGAGGAATGATATAAGAGATTTTCCAGATTGAGGGAATAGAGGCTTCGGAAATAGACCGGTTAATTAAGATTGATACAGGGTAGGCTATGGCATCAGATGCTATTTGTAAGTATTTGGCTGGGAGTAGGTCAGCCGCTAGGGTGGTTGGTTTAAGTTTTTTCAGGAGGGTACGAATGTAGAAGGTGGAGGTGGGTTGTAAGTTGAAGGCAGGTTGAGTTGGGTCATTGGTTAAGGTTGCAGCCAAGGGGGAAGAAGTAAGCTGACTGGCGAGGGACTGGATGGTTTCAGTAAAAAAAGAATTAAAAGAGTTAGCTATTTCGCTTGGATCTTTATCCATGAGCATTTCAGGGTGGGGTGGTAGATTTGCCTGGATGAAGGAGGTGATTAAAACCAGCCCAGAATTTTTTAGGATTGTTCTGATGTTTGTCTTGGAGGTGACAGAAATATTGTTTTTTATCAGACATAACGGCTGCTTTGGTTGAATTTCTAAGCTGCAGAAACTTGATGCGATCAAGAGGGGTTTTTGTGGTTCTCCATTTGTTCCAGGCCTGGTCTCTGAGTTTAATTTTAGTTTTAGTATCTTTAGTTAGCCAAGGTATGATACGTTCCTTAGTTCTAATGAGTCACTTAGGAGCATGAGAATCAAGTATTTTGAGGAAGGTGTCATTAAAGTATGACACACTCTCATCTAAGGGTAGAGATTTTAGGATGGACCAGTTACATGCCTTGAGGTCTGCAAGAAATTGGTCTGGGACAAAATACTTGCTGTTCCTAACTAGTCTGGTTAGGGGAGGTTTGTAGTTGGACATTTGTGTTTTATAATAAAGGTGATAAGGTGGTCGCTAAGGTCATTGGGGAGAGTCCCTGCGGTATAGTTGATAGGATCCTTGTTAGTAAGAATCCAGTCAATGATGCTCTCCTTTTGTTGGGCATGTCCAACTCTAGTGGGGGAAAGAATAAGTTGGGAGAATCCATGTAAGTTAATAGGGAGAGGATTTGGTTGAGAGGAGTGGAGAGACCAGTCAATATTAACATCTCCTAAAATTATTGTTTCTTGGGGATAGAAGGTGGTAAGCCAACTAAGAGTTTGTTCTAGGTTTTCAGCATAGTTGCCTGGAGGTAAGTAGATGACTATAAGATTAATACTTTTTGGTTGTTTAGGCATAGCTTTAGGGCAATCAGTTCCTGGTTATGAACTTTTGGAGGTTGGAGTGGATTCCTTGTGATGTTCAAGGAGTTCTTGAACATGACAGCTATTCCCCCACCCTTTCTAGTTATTCTATCGGCCCTGAGGATGTTATACCCAGGTGGGATGATTTCCTCATCCTTAGTGCTAGGTTTGAGCCATGTTTCTGAGAGACACATGATGTCAGGGGAATGGGTTGCAAGCAAGGCATGCAAGTTGTGAACTTTATTATTGATACTTCTTAGATTAAGGTGAAGCATAAGGAGGGAGCCTGCTAGGCTTCTGGCAGCGTTCAGGGAGTTTGGGCCTAGGTCAATAGTAGGGCCTGGGTTGGGGTGGATATCACCATCTTTTGTTATGGATTTTTTTAAATAATCAAGTATTCTTTGGAGTTTAATTAGTAGTTTAAGATGTTCCCTTGTTGAGGATGTTTTCGGGTAACAGAGAGTAGGGTGGGTACTGTTAGAGATCAAGTTAATAGCAGGGTAGTGAGAGGGATGAATGAGATTGGAGGTGTTGTGGAAGTGCAGGGAGGTCTGACCATTGGGGAGGTAGGCACCTGCTGGGTCTAGGGTTTCGTAATTTGTTAACAGATAGGGTAAGATAAGGAGTAATGTTGTGAGGGGGAAGGTACTAAAAGAGTTTCTATCCATGGCGAGGGGGGGTTGATAAGTGGATTTAGCTGGGGGAACTACCTTGTTACAATTGGTATGTAAAAAGCTAGGAGGTGGGAGGAGAGAGTGTCAATGGGAGAGTTAAGTGGGTGGGCGGACTGAGGGAGTAGACTTAGTAGTGTAGACAGGCAGAGAAATGGAGGGGAGTGGTACAGGGTGAGGGACAGTTGTGATTGGGTGGTGGTAAAGAGGATGGGCTTAATGACCTAATAAATGTAGAGGTAGTGGGGGCGGGTGGGAATAGGGGGCAGGGAGAGGGCCGAGTAGCAGCCCGAAGCGTGGGTTGAGCGGGGATTACACCACAGGGATTTCCTTGGGTCTTAAAGGTAACCTCGTTTAACAGCAGCGGGGATTACACCACAGGGATTTTTTTGGGTCTTAAAGGTAACCTCGTTTAACAGCAGGTTGCTAAAATGTTTTTTAATATATAGTCCGTTTTCTTTTAGAGTTGTTGCTGCCTAATTCCTGCAGTAGAACACTAGACAGTAGAAAACACTTTTAGGTAGGATAGTTCTTTACCTTAAGTAACTTTTTAAACTATTTGTTTTAAAAATCAGATGCTTTAAGCTTGTTTGTGCATTCGCACTAGGAGAGGGTCTTCTCAGGTCGGCAGCGATAGTTGGGTGCCACGCGGTGTATTTTTAGCTTGGGGGGGCTATCTAAGGTAAGAATAAAGGAAGAGAGATATTGTCTTTAGTTTAAGGTAACCTTAGTTTGGTAAGAGACATAAAAAAGCATTACCATAGTCATTGAGTTAAACAGTTCAAACAGATGGTATAATTCTTCTGCACAATTCCACAGCTAAATTTGTTCATAAGCACTAAACTACTGTTGGTTAGACTAAACAAATCTAGAATACTAGAGCGACGCTGAAACTGCGCCACTAGGCCTACAGAGCGTGCTCTAAAAACACGCACTTTAAGCAGTGTTACTGCTGTTTCAACATTAAAAAATAAGCACGTGTAGAAAATAACGCTGCTAGGCATACAGTCTATCAGGGAGAGCGTGCTCTCCAAGCCAAACACGCACTTTGAGTAGTGTATCTGTTATTTCAAGACAAAAGATAGTGACACTCAGATATAGTCATAGCTTACAACAGAGATGCAGCAGAGTTCGACTTAGGATGAGCGTGCTCTACTAACAACACGCTCGCATTAAGCAGTTAACTAAGCAGAATAATATGCTCAATCTAGCATTTGTACAGTTTAAATCACAGTTACAGCAAAGTTTTAAGTCAGGGTGAGCGCGCTCTATGAGCGAACTCTCTGAATTAGTACAATGTAGGATGCAGGCACAGTCAAGTGTTTTCTCCGTTTAAATAGGAGATGCAGCAAGGTAGGAATTAGCTTACAACATACCCTAATACAAGAAGAAGTGACCGTGGAGGTGTACAGGTCTGACCCAATACTTTTCCCTTAAGCAGAAGTAGAGGCGGAAAAACCACAAGGGTGTAATGAAACCTCGTTGACGTCAGGGATTACACCACAGGGATTTCCTTGGGTCTTAAAGGTAACCTCGTTTAACAGCAGGTTGCTAAAATGTTTTTTAATATATAGTCCATTTTCTTTTAGAGTTGTTGCTGCCTAATTCCTGCAGTAGAACACTAGACAGTAGAAAACACTTTTAGGTAGGATAGTTCTTTACCTTAAGTAACTTTTTAAACTATTTGTTTTAAAAATCAGATGCTTTAAGCTTGTTTGTGCATTCGCACTAGGAGAGGGTCTTCTCAGGTCGGCAGCAATAGTTGGGTGCCACGCGGTGTATTTTTAGCTTGGGGGGGCTATCTTAAGTAACTTTTTAAACTATTTGTTTTAAAAATCAGATGCTTTAAGCTTGTTTGTGCATTCACACTAGGAGAGGATCTTCTCAGGTCGGCAGCAATAGTTGGGTGCCACGCGGTGTATTTTTTGCTTGGGGGGGCTATCTAAGGTAAGAATAAAGGAAGAGAGATATTGTCTTTAGTTTAAGGTAACCTTAGTTTGGTAAGAGACATAAAAAAGCATTACCATAGTCATTGAGTTAAACAGTTCAAACAGATGGTATAATTCTTCTGCACAATTCCACAGCTAAATTTGTTCATAAGCACTAAACTACTGTTGGTTAGACTAAACAAATCTAGAATACTAGAGCGACGCTGAAACTGCGCCACTAGGCCTACAGAGCGTGCTCTAAAAACACACACTTTAAGCAGTGTTACTGCTGTTTCAACATTAAAAAATAAGCACGTGTAGAAAATAATGCTGCTAGGCATACAGTCTATCAGGGAGAGCGTGCTCTCCAAGCCAAACACGCACTTTGAGTAGTGTATCTGTTATTTCAAGACAAAAGATAGTGACACTCAGATATAGTCATAGCTTACAACAGAGATGCAGCATAGTTCGACTTAGGATGAGCGTGCTCCACTAACAACATGCTCATGTTAAGCAGTTAACTAAGCAGAATAATATGCTCAATCTAGCATTTGTACAGTTTAAATCACAGTTACAGCAAAGTTTTAAGTCAGGGTGAGCGCGCTCTACGAGCGAACTCTCTGAATTAGTACAATGTAGGATGCAGGCACAGTCAAGTGTTTTCTCCATTTAAATAGGAGATGCAGCAAGGTAGGAATTAGCTTACAACATACCCTAATACAAGAAGAAGCGACCGTGGAGGTGTACAGGTCTGACCCAATACTTTTCCCTTAAGCAGAAGTAGAGGCGGAAAAACCACAAGGGTGTAATGAAACCTCGTTGACGTCAGGGATTACACCACAGGGATTTCCTTGGGTCTTAAAGGTAACCTCGTTTAACAGCAGGTTGCTAAAATGTTTTTTAATATATAGTCCGTTTTCTTTTAGAGTTGTTGCTGCCTAATTCCTGCAGTAGAACACTAGACAGTAGAAAACACTTTTAGGTAGGATAGTTCTTTACCTTAAGTAACTTTTTAAACTATTTGTTTTAAAAATCAGATGCTTTAAGCTTGTTTGTGCATTCGCACTAGGAGAGGGTCTTCTCAGGTCGGCAGTGATAGTTGGGTGCCACGCGGTGTATTTTTAGCTTGGGGGCTATCTTAAGTAACTTTTTAAACTATTTGTTTTAAAATCAGATGCTTTAAGCTTGTTTGTGCATTCGCACTAGGAGAGGGTCTTCTCAGGTCGGCAGCGATAGTTGGGTGCCATGCGGTGTATTTTAGCTTGGGGGGCTATCTTAAGTAACTTTTAAACTATTTGTTTTAAAAATCAGATGCTTTAAGCTTGTTTGTGCATTCGCACTAGGAGAGGGTCTTCTCAGGTCGGCAGCGATAGTTGGGTGCCACGCGGTGTATTTTTAGCTTGGGGGGGCTATCTTAAGTAACTTTTTAAACTATTTGTTTTAAAAATCAGATGCTTTAAGCTTGTTTGTGCATTCGCACTAGGAGAGGGTCTTCTCAGGTTGGCAGCGATAATTGGGTGCCACGCGGTGTATTTTTAGCTTGGGGGGCTATCTTAAGTAACTTTTTAAACTATTTGTTTTAAAAATCAGATGCTTTAAGCTTGTTTGTGCATTCGCACTAGGAGAGGGTCTTCTCAGGTCGGCAGCAATAGTTGGGTGCAACGCAATGTATTTTTAGCTTGGGGGGGCTATCTTAAGTAACTTTTTAAACTATTTGTTTTAAAAATCAGATGCTTTAAGCTTGTTTGTGCATTCGCACTAGGAGAGGGTCTTCTCAGGTCGGCAGCGATAGGTGGGTGCCACGCGGTGTATTTTTAGCTTGGGGGGGCTATTTTGAATAGTGTATCTGTTATTTCAAGACAAAAGATAGTGACACTCAGATATAGTCACAGCTTACAACCTTTGTATTTGCCTCACTTTATGTCATTAATGTTAGAAGGACACTGAGGAGATGTAAAGAATGAAGAAGAAAGAAAAATGTAACTGTAAGTAAAACAATTACTGTTCTTGATAGTATTTCTGTGAAACTTTTCACAATATAAATGGCTTATTTTATAGTAAAGTAGTTTTACATGTTCTTGTATGTGATAATGTCAAAAACATAAACAAATGCCATTTACTCTACTTCCTCACTTGTTTTCTTCATTTTTGGTATAATGAAATGTAGGCATTACAGTGCAAAAAGAGAACAAAAGCTAGGCAAAATCATAGTTAAGTTAAAAGGTTGTAATCTTGGGTTGTTGAGGTGGGGGATAAGTGTAAAAGTATGTAGATCATAATACATGTAGAGCGGATATGTTTTCTCTTAATTTTTCGTAGGTGAGTGCCTGGGTTAAGATGGTTGGCTTAATCTAGTAATAGATTTTAAGTGGAAACAAGTAAATATGAGAACCCCAAACATAATGAAAAGTTTTCCTTTTACAATAAATGTTATAGCTTGTCTTTCAGGCTGCAGCAGGGGACTACATGTTTTCTCTTACATTTCTATGGAGGCAAGCTGATAATAGGGTAATAAAAGCCAGAACAATGGTTTGTTCAAGGCTAAAAGTTAATGTTTTCTGAAAGCATGCAAGTTGTTTGCAAGTCTGGGAGGGTGGTAAAGATAATTAATGTAAGTAGAAGCACAGGCAATAAGATTCATCTTAGCATGGATAACCTCAATTTTGGGTTGATTAAGGCTTGTTTTAATTGTCTATTTGGGACAAATGTTCCTATTAGGAGGGTTAAACTTCATTATTTGAAGATGTACATAGTTACATGTGATTCTATTACATTAACAGGTTATGGGGGTTTCTGGGGGGTGATTTTTTTGAGGATTTTTATTAAAATTAAAAAGCCTATAAAATGTGGCATAGGTTCTCATGCTTATGATAAGGACAAATGTATAAAGTATTAACATTCCAAACATTAGTGTGTGCATGGGAACAGACATTTAAAAAACTGCCATATATAATAGGTGAGGATAATGATTTCTTACCATAATGGTGACACTTTCAATATTATCTTTGAATGTAAATGGTCTCATAGGTATAGACAAAGTGAAGAAATATTTAATTATATTAAGAAACACAGAGTGCAAATAGCAATGCTACAGGAGACACATTTAGAAAGCTGTGAGCATGAGAATTTGATAAAGAAAGGATTTCAGGATAAATATTTAGCAAAATATCAGTGACAAAGGAAAAGAGGAGTACTTATATTAATTGCTAGAGCAGCTCTATTAGTAATGTAATAGGGAAAAGGGTAATAATTGCAGATTTGTAGTAATAAGAGGTTACTGGCAAGGGATGAGGATTGCACTGGCATGTATTTATATTCCTATCAAAAATGCTTTTCTGGAACTTATGGGAGAAATAATTAGCTTTCAGCAGGAAATATTATTTATTGGGGGACTGGAATTTTTATTTGTAACCCATAGGGCCATAAAAGGAACATATAACAAAAAAGGACAGATTTCTGAATACATTTATGAAAATATTTGGAATGAAACACATGAATTCTGTAGTAGGAACTCTGAGAGAATTTTCATATTATTCCCCAAGATACAATAACTGGGTTAGACAAGACCAAAATTATATTTCAGAGCAGCGTGTACATTTAATTAAAACTTTGACACACACCCAATATTATATCAGATCATCTGCCTATAATTACTAAGATAAAAATGACAGCTAATAAAGTAAACATGAGTCACTGACATTTCCCCACATACCTGTTAAAAGCAGAGGAATATACCTAGTGAGTTCGACAACATGAATGTGGAATTTAAATTTGGGGTAGAAATAAAAGAAAATGAGATCTGATTAAGAAGTAACAAAAATTATTTAGAGGGGCTGACAAAGGTTAAAGTATTACAGAATGAGAGGAATCTTACAGAACAATAAGACATTCAATTACAGAGTGCTAAAGAGAAAATAAAAAGGGCTGTTGCCAAACTTAGGGAGCCAATAACAAGAAAAATAGCCAGAGATCCTGTAGAGGAATTAGAGATATTTCAGAATTTTTTGAAAATTTATATAAATCAGAGAAGTAGGGAGTTCAATAAAAAGGACAAATAGAAATGTTTATGGAAGACTTAATATGCCAAGGTTAGAGGTAGCGGTAAAAGATGCTCAACCATTAACAGTTAAGATAGGAGAGGATGAGACAAAAATCATGATGTATATTCAATCTGCAGAAAAGTCTGCAGGAATAGATGGCATTCTGGTGGAAGTTTGGAAGCTAGGAGGGAAAAAAGTGCTAAAGATCTGTAAAGTTTGTTGAACAGCATTTTAAAAGGAGGGGAGGCACCAACATCCTAGAAAAAAACTGTGGTGGCTGTAATACCTAAAGACAGTAAAGACGTATCTGATCCAGTTCAGATAGGCACATTTCAATTTTAAACCATGATTATAAAGTGTTTATATCTATAATGTCAAAAAGAATGGTAAAGATGATGCAACATTTGTTTTCCTCAAATATTTTTTTTTTATTTTAAATTAAAATAACATTTACATAATATTTTTAAATATAATTTTAAACAACTATATACAATATTTGCAATAGCCTGACTTTCAGTTATATACACTGTATGTTATTAAATATAGAATTAACAAATCAGTTATCAGAGATACAATACTGATTATTGCAAAGTGTCCAACAACAATATAATTTTCTTCCAAGGAATACTTACCAATGGCCTGGGATAGATTCGTAGTTCTTTGATTTTTATTTCCATCGATGCAGTTGTCTTCAGTAAAGTGTAGAATTCTTCCAAGGTCGGGGGTGTATTTGAATTCCACCTTCTGGTTACACATTTCCTAGATATAGCAAGTATTGTCCATAACAAATACATATTTGTCTTATTCAGGTAGGGACCCTCATTTACATTTAGTATAATCAATACTTTAGTTAAGGTAAAGGATTCATTAAATAAAGCTTGTAAAAAATGATTGATTCCATTCCAATATGATTTAATTTTATTATATTCATAAAAAATATGAATGCAGTCTGCTTTATTTGACTTTTCACACCTCCAGCAAAAAAACATTTGTAGTAGTACTGATCTTTTTAATTCTATTGTGTTAAAATGTTCTATGTAACTATTTCCAGTTAAATATTTTCCAGTACTGTGTGTTAGAGGTGTAATTGATGATGCTAAAATTGATAGGTATGGATCAAATGGAGCAAATCTCTCCATGGTGTAATAGTTAGGACTTTGAATCCAGTGACCTGAGATAATATCTCAGTGAAACCTGTCTCCTTTCCATGGGGGTCAGTTTGGCATAATAGATAAGGTTTTCACCTTATAAACACAAGGTTTGATTCTAACCACAGGTTATATTGGCTAGGCTTAAAATTGTCTTTAAGGGAAGGTAGCCTAGTACTCACCTATAAGCTGGTATTATTTTGTACTTGGAACCAGAAAAGGACAACTCAGTGTTGTGGAACATTCTAAAAAGTTCCATTTTTTATATAAAATTAACAAAGATAAAACAAATGCTATAGGTACAAACTATGTACCCACAGATGAATTGATTCAGCAATACCCATATTTATGAGGACATTAAATAATGAAGTATTGGGGAGTATGGATTAAAAAGGATTTGGTTATAGCAGATAAGGGAATGTGGGAAAAGACTAAACAAAAGATAATACAAAAACTGAGAAACTGGAAACTCTTGTCTGGATATAGATAGCAAGATACAAGCATTAAAAATGTGTTTAATCCCTTTAGTTTTATACACAGGTCAGGCATATTTTTATCAACCAGAGGAGTAGCTGTAGATAGTAATTAATAAAAAGTTGAAGGATTTTATTTGGGAGGGGAAGAGGGCAAGAGCCAAGTGAGACAAGATGATCCTTCTAATAGAACAAGGAGGTTTAGGATTACCTCATTTGAAGGGATATTTTAGAGCTATACAGTTAAGGGTCTTATATATATATAATACTAGCAGAAAGCTACATTTCAAAGTAGAAAGGGATGATGATGAACCAGAGGGGGTATTCAAGAAAGAATGGGATTTTGGGTGCATGTCTTTAAGGGGAATAACAACATTCATGCAGAATACTAAATTCATAAAGTAGCAGAACATATTCTAAGAACTAAGAACAACATGGAAACGGAGAAAGGAGATTCTGCCGCTATGGATAATTACAATTAGGGGTAAAGAAAATAGGCAAGAGGAAGCTGAAATTTACTGGAAGTAGCTGACAAAGGAACCAATGTATTGTGACAAATAATTTAAAAGGAAAAGGTAAAATAATGGGAAGATGTCAAGAAGACATTTGGATAGCAGGCCAGGGACTACCTTCCCTATCAGGGATTTATATCAGAGTACAGATAAAGAGAAAGAGATATGGGAATTCTAAATGGAAGATCTACACTGACTGCGTTTTTAATTGAATCTAGAACAAAAGCTGCTGTTAAAAAGGGATAATTAGTAGGACATATAAAATGTTGCATAATAATTATAGGAATCAATCCGAGGAGGTTAGAAAAGATTGAGAAGACAGAATAAATAAGTAATTCACAAAGAAACAATGTGAGGACATATATTTGTCTTCTAAATATGTAACAAAATCTGGAAGGTTTAGGATTTTTGCCTAAAAGTGTTTTCATAGATACTTTTATACCCCAAGGAGACACCAAAACATTTTTCCTCAAGTAAATATCAAATGTTGGAGATGTAATGGAGAAGAAAGAGGTTCCTTGGAACATATGTTCTCAGAGTATAATGAGTTGACAGACTTTAAAAATTACCTACAGAGCACTCTGTCTGAAATATTGAGTAAGCAAATGAGTGCAACTAAGGACATTATTTATTTATTTATTTATTTATTTTGAGCTGGGATACAGGATCTAAATTACCTAGACACAGTGAGGTCTTGTTAAGTTTAATTCTGGTATTTGCTAAAAAGCAATTACTAGAACATGGAAATCAAAGTCTAAACCAACTACACCCGAAGTAGTGAATACTGTAGCAGAGATGAAAGTACAGGAATTGTGATCTTGACAAAGATTAGGAGTAAATTATATAGTAAAAATGGAAATTGTGGGAACAATGCATGCAGAAAAATATTTTGGAGGAGGAATGAGGTTTAAGGGAAGGCAGGGATTGAACAATTTATATAATGTTGCTTTGATTATATAGTATAGAACAATATATGTTATGTATAATATTTGTTGATGTGAACTTGTTAATATGGTTTGATTACTTTTGCCTATGTCACAAGTGATAATTCAATAAAGGCATTTAAAAATTAATTCTATTTAGGTGTTGGTGATTCTGCTCTTAATGGAATTATTTGACTCACAAGAGATGCAAGAGGCCCAGAACAACTGGGAATCGAATAGCAGGAAAAACTAGGGAGAGATCACATATGAGGATTCTGTAAGACACTGAATATAAGGACAGTGCTTCTAGCTTCCCATGGTAGCTCAAGGTCTTCAGGACAGTGAACTCCTTCATTAGGAACCTGTGGTATCTTTTGATTTGTTTTATATGTGTGGTTAGGTACACCTCACAAAGGAGCATTGTACTCAATAATTGGCCTTATCACTGCTGAATATAAAGGAACAATATCCTGATGACATTATCTTGGCAATTACCTATCTTATTTAGACCAGAAGGATTTCCTTACTACTGTTGTCACATGGTAATGGAAAGAGGAAATTACCAACTTAAGTAAAAATTCCATAACTATGTTTTCATTTTGTAGTGGGATATTGATAATACTGTATGCTGAAGTGAAAAGTTGTTTTCCAAGTGTGGTGATATTGCACTTTTCAGCATTTAGTTGGAGCCCATTTTCAGTTAACTAGGTATTTATAAATGTGAGTTCTTGTTGGATGGTATGAGTGTCAGATGGAACCTTGACAATAACTCTCAGTTTGCAGTCTCCTGCAAGCTTGATTAAAGGTCATGATTTCCACTCCAGTGTGGGTATCGCCATTGTGATACACCAAGTCTCAGAAAAAATGTAGCTGTGCTTATTGCAACCAAGTATATTGTCAGGCCCCAGTGAATGATTATTTTTGGTCTTAGCTAACACTTTCCATATATATTTCTTTATGATAAGAGGGTGGGTGAGAGAGTCATGGCATGTAAACTTTGTATGAAATTGTTGGGGGTAAAGTTAGCACTGAGTTTCCTATTATATTGGCAATGTCAGTTGGGTCTTAATAGGAGATGCTATTTTGAAGTTCAGAACAATGTCGGGTGTTGTTCCTTAGTTTTATGATGCAATTAAAGAAGGATTTAAAACTCTAATTAGCTTCAGATATAAAACTAAAGCCATAATCCATGGCTGGATTTATTTGACCTAATAGTACTTTTCGTGTTTTTACTAATATTTTTGGTAGCATTTTACTATGAGAAGTTTTAACTCTGCAGTACAGTCTGAGTAGCTTTTCTTTTCTTTCTTCTGCTGTTAAGTTTATTTATGCTGGTTAACCACCAGAGTGGTTTGTTTTTGAATTTCTCAATGTATTTCGTTCTTGTGGAGCAGACAATTATATGCATTCTAGCACCATCACTGTGTCATTTATCACCTTGTGCCAGTCCCAAATCTGGCACCCCTCAGCTATAAGTTGTAGAAAAGCAGGTCCATTCTCATACACAGTTTTTCTAACCACAGCCCACCACCCATCCATATCCTTAAAAAAAAAAAAAAAAGATGAGGTGTATTTTTTTCTGTACAGCATTAAGAAATACCAGTACTAAAAGAGAGCATGGCACAGAAAAGTGACCCGAATGGCTAGAGCAGGAGGGAGAGTTGCATATTGTGCATCTGGCCAACTGGTTGGTGGTGGTTCAATGAAAGAGCTCAGGGGTGGATCTAACTTTAATAAGCTGATCGATACAATATAGTGACAGGCTAATTACAATTAACCCTCGTTTTTTTTTTTTTTTTGCTCTTCATTTGAACAGCTGAGAGGTTAGGCCACTGGTTCATAGTACTGGCACAGGGCAATGGCTGATTCAGCTATGGTTCTGTTCACATGAATGGGGAGTCTGTTCAAGAGAAGAGATAATCTCTGAGACATATACCTACACTTCTAATATGTTTTGTTTATATTACAGACAAGGTTTACATCCTTAGATTGGTTAATGCTAGTGGTGTTTGTTTTGCGAATGTGTAGCAAATCCATCAGGGTTGGATCAAGTATGCCTCGTAGGTTTTGTATATATCATCCCTCAATAGACTGTAGCAGACAGACACAGGGACAGGGCTTGCAAAATGATAACTTGCATGTATAAACTGCGTCTGGTGGAAAATAATGCTTTACTATTCTTTATATACCATTTTGAATCACACACCTATCTATACCTTTTGAGTGGTGAACAGTGAATTATGGTTTTGTACAAGCATTCTGGTCTCCCCAATTTTTAATATATATTCCTTCTATCACAATTTGTTCAGAAGCAGCTCATTCTGTTAGTCTTATGGCCAAACATGAAAGAACCACATGATGTGTCACCTCAGTTATCAAACTGTACTCTGGAATACCAATTCAGTTGTTTATTTGTACTTTCATAAAAATTAATGCAGTCCACTCCCTTAAATTACTCTGATATAGCAAAACTTTTCTTTCACTTGAGAAGCTTCATTCAGTCAGTTTGTCGTGATTTTTTTTCAGGTTTAGCAGTCATCTAAATGGCTATGCAACATTTATTTGATTTCCCAGCATTTTGTGATTTACTTCATGTATTAATTCAGTATTTTACTTATTTCAGACATTTCTGAGTGCATTGTATTTATTTTTATGATAACTTTCTATACTTCTATCTTAAAATAAAGATTATGAGATACGGATTCTGGTAGTTCATTTTTTATGTAAATGTATACAAACTCTGTGTACCATTCTATTTAGATATTGCTTAATAATTCTGTTTTATAGCAAAGACTGTCAGTATAATATTCTTTTGCATTCTAAATTTTGTATAACATACTGCTAAGGAAAACGGAAACTCATTGTTGAGTATGGTTGGGGTATTCGAAGTTCCGTAACTTCGATTTTGTAATAGGTAACCGGGTTTGGGTTTAGGTACTTTCTAACTTTTTGAATTTGTATTTCTGTACAGCAGTGGTTAGCGTTGTTGCCTCACAGCAAGATGTTCTCTGGTTCGATCCTCGGCTGGGGTGCCTTCTGTGTGGAGTCTGCATGTCCTCCCTGTAGTTGTGTGGGTTTCCTCCGGGTGCTCCGGTTTCCTCCCACATCCCAAAGACATGCTGTAGGTGGATTGGACACACTAAATTGGCCCTAGGTGTGAATGCGTGTGTGTGTGTGCCTTCTGTGGAAGGTTGGGCACTGGGCTGGCAACTCGACACTGTAAAACTCCACTGCCAATCATGAGCGGACAGGTGATCCGCTGTGGTGACCCCTAACTGGGAAAAGCTGAAAGAAGAAGAAGAAGATTTCTGTAGAGCACATATGCCCAAACAACATGCCTGATCTTCAGATTATGCCGCCAATAGTTTTTAACCTCAATTTGATCAGACAGAATTGAAAATAAAAGTCAGAAAGCATTATTACAGGAAAACTTGGCATGTATCAAAACACTGATAAATGAAGATAATTCTAAATGAAAAATCAATTTATTTTTATCAAGTGCAATCTGCTGAAGTAGTAAGTTTTCTGATAAAACAGAAGACAAAAGGAACTTCACAAAAAAGTGGAGGCAAGGTCTAAAAGTGGTGCAATCTAAGTAAATGTTTCCTCATGTTTGAAAAGGGTTGGCACCATAATGAATCAGTGTTGGTTTCATTCTGAAGCATGTAGCATTTCATGTGAAGTCATTGGTTTGGTGTCCAACTGCAGTGCTTAGTCCCATGTGGAAAATAATTTAAATCTTAAAGGGTGTTTGGAGGAGTTATATTTTTTCACTAAATAAGCAGAAGTAAGTTTAGAGCACACTTTCATTTTGTACACTGTTACTTTGCTACCATAAAATATTTCATCATAATGTCAGCTCTGTTATCATAAAGGCAGAAATAACTTTCTTTTTCTTAGTTTTTGTTTCATTTGAAACACTTGATTAGATTTTCATGTAATATGTATAGGTTTGGAAATACACAAGTTTATTTCTTCTAGCTGAATATAGTGGTCACAGATGTATAAAAATAAGAAACCACTATGGAATATACATTTAAATAATGCTTCAGAAATTATATAAATTCAAAGTCTGTATTTTTATGGGTTTTGAATTCTCAAATTACTTTGTAGTGATACCTTAAAAGGAATTATAATGATTGGCAGTGAAAGTAACTTTATCTGCAGGGGGTTGTCTGTATCCCCTTAAGACTAAAGTCTTGAAATAAATTAGCAACATGTAATTTGCATTGCAATTGAATTTAACACAGCATGTTTTTCCTTCCATAGTAAAAGAAATTCAGTGGCATATATATCCCTTATCATTAAACTCAAGTTAACATAATCTTTTATGTATAATTTTAAGATAGATTTTTCAAATCCCCACATTTCCTTTTGTACCAGTATGTTTTACCACTTGCTAAGCAGTGGTTTAAAAGAAAAGCAGTAGAAATGTCTCACTAAGCATTTTCCTTACTATTACAAATCTTTCACATTTGTGATTATGTTTGAAAAAAAAAAAGCTGAAAGTTTCTCAGAATAAAATTACTTTCACTGAAATATTATAATGTTGAGTTAAATCATTTTAACCCTTAGCCGGATATGAGTTTATTTATTTAACATTTGTTAACCGGGAAAGTCCAACTTGGAACAAAGCCAATTTTCAGCGAAAACCCAGGGAGAAATGCTCCAGATGCATGTCTTTGTAACATGGGAGGAAACCAGAGCACCCAGAGGAAACCCACATGAATGCAGGGAGTACATGCAGACTCCCCACAGAAGGTACTGCAGCTGAGAATTGAACTGAGAACCTCTAGTTGTGAGGTGACAATGCTACCACTTCACCATTGCACCATCCGTTTATAGGTTCATAGGTTCATAGGTTGATACTAGGCAATCTGCCCTAGGGCATTTATAAGCCTAGCGAGAGTGTGTTTGGCTTTCGCCACCCTTTTAGATTAGTTGACTGTGCCTCTGTATAGTAGGTCACAGAAGATAGCCCTTTTAAGGTTAGCTTACTGTGCCTCTGTCTGGTAGGGACACAGGAGAGATCCCAGGGGTAAACCTACGATCTTCCCAGCCACTCATCAAGGTTTCTCTTGAAGAGGGTCATTGAGGGGCTCTGCCTAACATGGATTGGGATTTTGTTCCAGAGTGAGGGGAGCCTCTGGGATATGAATCTGTCCCTCCAGCATGTCCTATTTATTTCTGTGCTGAAGTTTAAGTCCCTGGAGCATGTGGCTCTAAGGGATTTGGATTTCCTGAGGTGGAGCATGACCATTAAATCTGGTTTGGACATGGCTTTATACATCAGGCACAGATCGCCTCTAAGTAGGCGGTAAGCAACTGAGTAGAGCTGGAGTTTCTTTAGCCTAACTGTGTAGGGCATCTGTTTGAGTCCCTTGATCCTCTTGGTGAGGTACCTTTGGGGTCTTTCCAGTTGCTGCAGGTGTCAGGTAAGGTACATCCCAAATGGGGCATTGTATTCAATTATGGGCCTGATGAGTGATGAGTTGAGGGGCACAATGACCTCTCTTGATCTAGATGTGAACCCTTTCGTGATAAGGTGGGCTATATAGAAGGTCTTTCTAACGACTTTGGCAACGTGATTGTCAGAGGAGAGATTGCTATCTACTTGGGTCCCCAAATCCCTAATTACTTCTTCCGTACTTAATGGATTACCACCTATGTGGTAATTTGTGGGCGCTTTGTTTTTCCCAAAGGGGATGACTATGCACTTTTTGGCATTTAGCTTTAGGCCATGGCTCTGGCACCAGTTATTTGTCTCTGTGAGACCCTTTTGGAGGATGCTTGTGTCAGTCGGTGAGTCGATTATGGCACCCAGTTTGTAGTCATCTGCGAACTTGGTCAGCCATAGTCCTCCCATGTTAGCCTGTACCTCAGAGAAATATATACCGAGCAAGAGAGGTCCCAGGACTGAGCCTTGTGGGACGCCACTTGTAACTGGTTTAGAGTCTGACATGGCACCTGTGATTCTGACCATGTGGCTTCTATCCCTGAGCCAGATTGCAACCCATCTTGTGACATAGGGGTTGATATTTAAGCTGGTGAGCTTATTTATGAAGGCCAAGTGGTGTATTGTGTAGAAGGCATTTGCGAGGTCCAGGTAGGCTGTGTAGACTACCTTCCCTTCATCTATGGCCTCGGTGACTGTTTCAAAGAAGTCGACCAGGTTCAAGAGGCAAGATCTGCCCTTAACAAAGCCGAACTGGGTAGGATCCAGTGTTTGGAGGTTCCCAATGTCTTTGTTTATGAGTTCCATGATGATACGCTCCATAGCTTTGCAGACCAGGCTAGTCAGGCGTATAGGGCAAGAGTTTCCGGGGTCCATTGTGGCACCACCTTTGTGGAATGGGGCCACTGTTGCAGTACGCCATTCCTTGGGAACATATCCTGTAGTAAGGCTGAGATTGAACAATGACTTTATGTGAGGGTTCAGTTCTTCTTGGAGCTCGTATAAGATGCAGCCCGGTCCCTGGTCCCATTGATGCTGTGTTTTTTGCATTGGAGAGGGCAGCTCTCACCTGTGCATCTGTGATGTCAGGGAGGCTACACTCTTTTGGGATAGACATTTGCTCTTTTGGGGGGGAAGGGGGGGGAATTTGCACTGAACCTGTCTGCCAGGATGTTGGCAATGTCTGTGGGTTCAGTGTATTTTTTGTCATTTTGCACTAACTCAGAGCATATCTGGGAGTTGCCACCCAGGTTCCTGACATAACTAAAGAAGGCCTTGTGATTATCTTTAGCGTCTTGTGAAATTTTTCTTTCGAAGCTGGCCTTAGATGATTTTATGAGGGATCGTAGTTTTTTGCTAGTACGGATCAGAGATGCCTTCCCTTTTTGGGATTTTGCTCTATCGTGTAGTAGCTTCCTCCTTCTGTTGTATAGCTTATTTATGGCTGGGGTCCACCAGACAGGTCTCCTGCCTTTGGAGGAGTGAGTCTTGGTTTTATTTGGGATAGCACGATCCATGCATTCCTGTAGGTGTCCATAGAATGCGTTTGTAAAGGATTCTGTGGTTTGGGCTGTATTTTCCACTGGCCCAGGGGCTTTGAAGGATTCCACTTCAGTTTTGAGAAGTGTGAAGTTTGCTTTTGAGAAGTTCTTCACCGTGGTTTCCTTGGCTGGGGGTGGGGATGGGATATGGATGTCCAGTGAGATTAATTTATGGTCAGATCGTACCAATGAGGGGTATACCTCTGGTATGGAACATAGAGTCCCCATGTTGGTGATGATCAGGTCCAATATGTTTTCCCTCTTGTGGGAGTGGTGACCAGTTGTTCCATAGCATTTGAGTTTATAAATTCTAGGAACCGTTGGGCAAGGGTGTTGGGGCTTGAGTAGTGCACCCAGTCTATGTTTGGGTAATTGAAGTAACCCAATATGATGGTGTTTGGAGAGACCTTCATATTCTCCAGTGTTCTCAGGAAAGCTGAGTGGGGTTCCTGAGTTTGAGAGGGTGGTCTGTAGCAGGCTACAAACTGAAAGGCAGTTTTGCCCACTGTTAGTTGCACATGGATGGTCTCCGATGCTTCGTGTAGTGTCACTAACCTGGAGATGTGGGTATCTTTGATGAATATGGATACTCCCCCTCCTTTTGTGGTTCGTTCCGAGTTTTGGGGCCGAAGAGCATGGTATGAGGTATAACCTGGTAGTGCTGGGGTGCTCTCGGGAGCCTTGAACCAGGTTTCTGTTACTGCACAAATATCGATATTCTCCATACTGAGGAGAGCCTCGAGTGCGTGCATCTTGAGGTTTAGACTTCTGGCATTGAGCAGCATTACCCTTAGTTTCTTTTTCCTTGTGTTGTCTATGGAGGTGGGTTTGTCTTTTGAGCCTTGCCTAAAAAAGGCACTATGGGGGTGGCAAGAGCCTTAACCAGTATTTGAAAGCCCAGGGGTGACAGGTGCAAGCCATCCCTAGCGAAGCAACGTGGCTTGTCGAGCATGTCATCCCAGGCTGACAGACACTGGATCCCCTTTGAATGACACCAGTACTTTAGCCAATTGTTAAAATTGATCATTTTGTCTTTATACTGTGGCATCATTCTTGGTGAGGGTAAGATGCTACTCAAGGTCAGGGTCATACCGGCCTGGGCTACATGATCAGAGTGCTCCGCTATGTCAGTCCAGGGAGGTATGTCTCAGGTCATTCACACCAGCATGGACAATGACAAAGTCATATCTGTACTTGCTTTGGAGTGACCTGAGTGCTTGTGTTATGTGGCGGATCCTGGCACCCGACAGGCAGCTTACAGTGACCTTCTTCTTGTTCAGCCTGGTGAGTGGGACGTCAGTGTGTCTATTCACCTATTACAAGTGTATTAGGTGTGTTGTTTAGCCTTAAGGGCTGTGACTGTGTGGCACACTGACTTTGTGAACTATGTGATATGTGGGTATTGTTGTGGGGTAGCGGTTGCTTGGAAGTCTGCTTTGGAAGTCTCTGCTGCTTGGGCAGATTTTTATTTAGAGCCTCCGAGTATGTATTTGTGTATTTATATGTTTGGTTTGCTGTTGCGATAGGTCAATGTGAGACTGGATTTGTGGTGTGTGTGGTTACCTTCTCCTCCTGACTGACTGTGCCAGTACTGGGTTGAGAGAGCTCAGCCTCCAGTTTGGCTATATAGTTGCATCTCTCACATATATTTGAGTTTGTTGGGAGGAGGAGAGGGTGGTCTGTGTACATAAGGCAGTTGTAACATTGCCTCAAGATTCCCAGATTCACCAGCTGGACTGGAGAGTAAACCCAAAACTGACTTTTGGACATGCCAGAATAGTATAAGGAACTACTTTTTGACTGATCAAAAAGGATCAATAGGGAAAAAGGATGCACTGGCAGATGGTGCAGAGTTGATGCTGCACATTTGACAACACATACATCACCTGCAGTGGCATCACTGCATGCTATGATATAAATATGTACCTCAAAAGAAAACCCTGTTTGCCATCAGGCAGATGTCATACAAGGATGCAGTTATCTCCTATCTATGCAAGAACTTCTCAAAACATGTTATCTGTAGCTTCATGCCTTTTCCAAAATATATCATTTGCTGCTACTGATTCAAGATATAACCCATATGAATATTTTTTTATGTCTACCCTGTGGTGAAATATCTTACTGTGGCCTTTGTTTATATATTCATTTATTTTAACCACAATCAAGCATCCAGTGTGTTTACAGTCAGAGCACATTGTCTAGCAAATAATGGCCACAGTAATATATTTCTGCTCTTTGCTGTAAGAGGCATATAATTTGTAACCCAATGCAACTCTCTCCCTTCCGTATAGACACACACATACACAAACACACACACACACACACACACACACACACACACACACACACACACACACACACACACACACACACACACACCACATATGGCAGTGTCACCTCAAGAGATCATAAAGCAGACAATTTCATTAAGAATGTTTCAATAAACAATATTTTCTGCCACACTCATGACATCAAATTTCATCTGCAAGAGATATTTTTCTCTTCATGCTGCCTTGGGACCAATTACCTGATGCAGTCTAAGCCAGTGGAAAAGACTGTCTGTACTTTCATCTAGCAGTCCAAACAGCCACTATTGAAATGTCATAACTACCTCCTTGAAACAACAGTTGGACCTTTAATAAGGTATTATTGCCTTATTCTCTCTCTCTTGCTCTCTCTCTCTCTCTCTGCATTTATACACTCAACCAATAGACTGTCTTAAAATAGTCAGCCAAATTATTTTCTTTTCTTTATAAAAATTTGAACTTTGTGCATACACTTTGAACGTGTACAGATTTGAGAACAAAATATGAATGTCAATATATTTAGAAAAAAGAAATTAAAAATAATCAATGAATAATAACTATTTTTTTTTTCATTTAGCAGGGCTATAGGCCATCCCTGATTATCAGTATAGTGTGGATTGTTGTTGACTTGAGGTTGGGAGGCTATGATGAACAACCTTTTCTAACCACCTTGTCTTAATCCATAATTATACTTCACACATACACATTTAATTTGTGGCACTCATTCCCTAACCCTCTCCAAACAACTTTACTACTACCATACAAACACTCCTATTTCTATTTTCCTATTTTCCAACTTCCATATAACATTCAGCATTATTCCAAAAACTTTTCTCATTCCCATGCTTCTTTGCACTATATCCATTTATACTCAGACCCCTGCAAACAGACAGTAACTATGTGTTATTCCTCAAATAAACCCACATTACTTCCTATCTTAACAACATCCTCATACTTAATCCTTATAAACCCCTTTGTTTCTTACATTTCAGAAACTTAAGAGAAGATATCAGGACAACCTAACTGTCATCCTTTAACTACATTCTACCAGCTTTCAGACTCTACCACCTTTAACTTGTCCTACAACCCTGGAACATCTTGCTTATTTTGTGATTCCTACATCCCAACTACCTGCCATCTATAAACTACAGAATCCTTTACATAATCATGCTACTCCTCAATGTGTCCTCTGTTCTGCTCCCCTTACTGAGTCATACTGTCATTACTGAATAATAGCTCTCAACATCTCTTCAGCCCTGTCCTAACCACCTACCCATAGTGCCCCCCAAACTCTACACACATCACACCAAATTTAGTTAATAATACCCCTCATCTTTACCCCTAATACAGACTAATTATCTCCTTTTCAACTGAAATAAAAATAAAATTAAATGGAAAAGTACTCTTCAAAAACAGAATCAATAATACACCAATATGCAAACATCTTCCCAGGAGGAGACATTTACCCTAATTCTGGCCCCATCTGTCACAAACAACATCAAGACAATTCCCTTTCACACACTTCTCAAACCCTACAGCAGTCAACCCCACACCCACTCCAGTAATTTAACATTTGCCACCATAAATATTAGAAGCATAAGAAATAAAACTACTGAACTACATGCTGGATTACCCAACTAGAACTTAGCTTAAATTTATCATAAATGACACCAAAATTATACCCTCAACTTAGAAACCTACAAAACATCCCTTGTAATTTTAATAAGCTGGGCAAAGACCAACTTGTTTGTGCTTTGCGGACTAGTGCTGCATGACTTCTGTCACACATAACATACTTCTAGTTTCTACACTCACAGTTCCTAAAGTTAGCCTGATGTACCAGCCCTTTAAAGGATTTGACACCATGGAGCTGCAGAGTACTGCCCCATCAACTAACATATACACAGCTTCTTACCATCTATAAAATTATTCAGCAACCGTGTGCTTGTCTAGCACTAAATACCATTCTACACAACTATGTCCCCACTCGGTCATTATGATCCAATGACCAAAAACTCCTCTCTGTCCACAAACCTACCTAATCTGCTGGGCATGGTCTCTACTCATACCATGTTACCAAGGCCTGCAACTCCTTACCTGTATCCATCAGGTCAATGCCCACCCTCCAGTCCTTTAAAACTATTCTGAATGACTTCTTAGCCAAAATCTGGCAGTGATCTTGCTCAACGCCACAATAAACTATATCCCTAAATATGAACAAGTAGCTAACTCCTAACTTCAATTAATTTCTCTCACTCGACTCTCTGTCTAAATATACCATAACCCTGTTTTTTTCTCTCATTTCCTGTTTGTATTACACTAACCTTACCTTTAATTTTTCTCATATTGTCTAAAATGTCTCTAAATATTAAATCATTGTCATATACGTTGCATGTATTTTTAACTAATGTTGTCATGTTGTGCCTAATTGGATGAATGAAAGAATGAATGAATGAAAGATAGAAGATATTGCACACATGCATACATCTATTTCTATAGATATCTATCTGGTTTGCTATCAGAACCTGGAAAGGCATTCCATTGAGTAATAACTTACTTGACAAATAAACTTGAAATTACACACATCGGAAAGGCACAAAGATGAAATGGGTAATGTTGACAATTCCATTTTCGACATAGTCAACATTACCCTGCAAACCTTACCAACCAGCCATGTCCAACTAATGCTTTGCAGGGGGGGTAAGCCCCCCTGCATCACACAACCCCTGTCAATTATATATACAAGCTCTGAGATCGCACTATAGTGAAGAAATAGGTACATTTCCCGATCCCCACTGTAGTATGATCTCCATGTAGAACATCAGCTTCAAACAGCGAATGCACACTAGCATTGTGGTTGTGGAGTTGATCTTTTTTGGTTCATTTTATGCACATTTGCAAACTGCAATTTGAACATGCACATCCCAATACCTTTAACTTCATCAGTGTGATAGTAAACCTATCTATCTATCTGTATATATATATATATATATATATATATATATATATATATATATATATATATATATCTAGAGAGAGAGAGAGAGAGATAGATTTGATAGACCTTTATATATATAGATATATGCACGTGTGTGTGTGTGTGTGTGTGTGTGTGTGTGTGTGTGTATATATATATATATATATATATATATATATATATATATATATATATAGTTAATCATTCTGTCAATTGTGTTATCGACAGAGTGAATGCCTTTGAGATATGGTTTAGAGCTCCATTTATTGAATGCCAAATATCTTGATAGAGGAAGACTGAGTTCAAGTGACATAAATAACTGTATGACTGGGATACTAATGTCAAAACTTTCAAATATATACTGAACATTTTTGCATTAGGTGTTGAGCACATTTGAGTGCATGCTTGTTGGTTAAGGTAAGAGTTACGGCTAAATTTGGAGATAGATTTAAAGTTGTGAATGTGTGTTGCCTCATGTGGTACATGTCTGAATGTCTTGTGTAGTGGTAGTGTTAAGGAATGTGCTTTTCTAAGATAAGATGCAGGGTTTATGAAAAGGCAGGGTTAGGATTAACAAGAACTAGAAAGGTGCTGAAGAGGGGGGCAAAACTAGGAGCTTATATAACTTGGTTTCCCTTTTCATCAGAAGCAAAACAGTAGCATCAATCTCAAGCGGATTCCAGAAAAGCCAGAGCCAGGCTTTTTGCAGATAAAAAGCCTTGTCCAGGATGCTGTTGGAGTCTGAAAGCTTGTTATCAGCTTCTACTGGTAAATGCTGAACAATGACCCAAAACTAGACCACTCCAGGAAGTTTTGTATACACTGCCCAAAGAAAGTCCAGAATCAATATACCTTCACTCTTTCTCTCACTAAGAGCTAAACAGAAACACTAAATCTAAGTCACCTCCTGTGAAGAAGTTTTTAGTTTTTTCAGTGAGTTAATCTCTAAGAAGAATAAAAAATGATGGCCCTCTACTTATTCTCTCATCAAGAGCAAAGTAAAATCACTAATTCCAAGTTGTGTTCCAAGTGGTGGTTAGTGAGCTACCAGTGATTAGTCTTGCCCCAGAGGTTTGTAATTTTGAAAGGAAAAAGGAAAAACAAAAAAGATTCATACTCTAGGTGTTGCAGTGTACAATGAGCAGTAGGAAGTTATGAGTGAGAAGGCAACCAAAACTTTAAAAGTTCTAGGGCAGGGCTTTTTCAATTTGAACTTCTAGTGCTCACTAGCACAAGCGGGTAAGTTAAGACTGAGAGGAGCTTCCAAAGTCAAATGTACAAAAGGAGTTGAGTCATTCAAGAGCCACTGAGAATGGAAAACACATCAGAGAATGAAAATCAAATATTTATTAAACTGCCCCAACCAATAACTGTTCAAGTTCCAAGAAAATAAATAAAAATTAAATAAAAGTAAAATAAATTTAAAGTAAAAAAAATCTTTAGTAAAAAACAAAACTGCAATGAAAAGGAGCAGGAGGACAAAAACAATGCAAATGTGCAAACATTAAATTAAGAATTCTAATTCTAATTAAGAATTCTAATTCTAATTAAGAATTCTAAAGTACAGTCACAGATCACAGTTAGATCCCAAAGATTCCTGCTCTGCTTGCTTTAAATAATAACTCATAACACAGGGGATTCCTCTTTCAGCTTTTATCATTTCTAATAAAGCAAAACTGACTCAGCAAAATGTAGGCCGCGCAAATTAAAATAATTCGATAAATGTGATGTACTCTTAACAATTGATTACATAGATGTTTCTTCATGCCATTATAAACAATTTAAGTATTCTAAGCATTTGTGACACTTCAGCTTCCCAAAGATCCTTCAAATACAAGGGTATATCAGTCTTCAAAATTCAGTGTTTGTGGAAAATATGCAAAGATTAAATGAAAATACCCTTTAATGGTTTGCTTCACGACTGGAACCCACTCTGATGATTCACTACAACATTCCATGTTTGCTGTATAAATGTTAGAGACATTTTCCTACTTGAAGATCAAACAACAGTCGTAAGATCTCTGCACATATTGTCAACAAAATATTTAGTGTGTAGTATTCCCTAGATGATCTGAGTCATCATGATAATGGTTAGGAGTCAGCTAGTTGCAGACGTTGGAAACATTTGAAAACACTTACAATATAGTAATTTGTAGATTCATTAAGTACTAGGAATACTTTGTTAACATAGGTCTGCTCAGGTCTGCTTCCCACCATCTGCTTCTGCACATATCAGACCTTGTCTGGGGAGGTTTATCAAACAAAGGTCGTGGTAAAATTAGCATTTTGTTAGATTGCCTTCCTAAATCAAGACAACCTGACAATATGGGCTGGGATTCGTATCCATTTAGCTCAACAGGGCAATGCTAATTGATGTGAGACAGTGTTTTATTCTTTTTTTATAGTTTAACATAATATGGCTGAATGTGCATTTCACATGAATGTTTTTGCACTAACGTATCTAGCTACATTCCATTAAACTGTGAACGCAGAACAAGACACTGTCTTGTCGTAATTAGTGCTGCTGTATTGTGCTAAATGTCAATAAACACTACACTTCTGCTCTTTCATAGTCGATACCATACATAACAAATGATGTAAACTTGTGTTTTATATATATATATATATATATATATATATATATATATATATATATATATATATATATAAACCACATTTATTATGGAGTTATGTGCCTGTAATGGCATACTAGTGAATAACTTAGCATAGTGCTGTGGTCTGCAAACTGATATTGTACTGCAAGGAAGGGCTGATGATCATTCTTTTAGAACGCCATCAAATTATCACACAATCTAATGTTCTGCTAAACAGTTTGTACATTTTATATGTTGCAAGAGCTTTTGTCAGTAAATTGGTTGGAAATTATAAAATGTCATACAAGGTACAGCTGTAACAATGTTATATAATACACATGAATGAAGTCATAAAACACAATAGTGGTTAGTCAGTTTTGTTTGCTTGTTTATAACATATTCTTTTATTTATCGCAACTGATGACTACCCAAATCTTGCACTGTTTTTCCACCTTTTACAGAAAAACTGAATAGGGAAAGATGGAGACAAGGGACATGACACCCTGACACCATGCAGAAAAAAATGGGAAAAAGAGGCTTGATGATGATGATGATGAAAATGGAACTCTGAGCATGGCTGAGATGCCCATGTTCAAAGTGCTTTAGAAACTACAAGAGCTGGACAGGAAATGTTAGCTACAAGACAAAGTCTACTTAATGTCTGTAAGGTATAACACTAAGTCTACTTCTGTCTGTTAGGCATAACACTAAGTCTACTTCTGTCTGTTAGGCATAACACTAAATCTACTTCTGTCTGTTAGGCATAACACTAAATCTACTTATGTCTGTTATGCATAACACTAAGTCTATTTGTATCTCTTAGGCATAACACTAAGTCTACTTATGTCTGCTAGGTTTAAGACTAAATCTACTTCTGTCTGTTAGGCATAACACTAAGTCTACTTATGTCTGCTAGGCTTAAGACGAAATCTACTTCTGTCTGTTAGGCATACCACTAAATCTACTTATATCTGTTAGGCATAACACTAAGTCTACTTATCTTTGTTAGGCATAACATTAAGTCTACTGACATCTCCCTAAAGGATGCTGAAGTGCAGATGGGTTGTCATGTACTGTGGTGGACACCGAATATGATACAGTACATCTGATTATAACTGCAGTGTAGTAAAGCAATGCAGATTACATTATTTTAGGAAGTGGATGAATTTTTCCTTCCTATATGCCTAAAATGTTTTGACCCCAGTAATGTTACTCGCATGTATGGCAAACCAGTTAATATCTAAACAGTAATACACTGAATACTGCAATTCTGCCAGCCTGAACAGTGAATGTTTTCAAGTGATACAGAAAGGAAACCAACAATAATCTCTCAGACAACACATAGAAATGATCATGGTGGACCAAACTGGACTATAGATTAGAAGCCATTGGGAATATGTATATGTACTCTATATCACTGACCAGTCAGCTCTATCCAGTATAACCAATAACCACAGTGCAAAAAAAAAAAAAAATATATATATATATATATATATATATATATATATATATATATATATATATATATATATATATATATATATATAGATATATAGATATATATATATATATATCTATATATATATATATATTGACTCGTTGCTTGATCGAAATCTCACAATCTTTAACAAGCAATATCGAAACCTATTAAAGCGAAAGGGCACTAGTCCGAAAGTGCACTTTTGCAAAAGCCAGTTGTCCGAACCGGAAAAAAACAAAACAAAACTGCTTTAATCAGTATTTTGAAGGGGTCAAGCTCTCCTGCACCCCCATGTGGGGGCTGTACACACACCCTACTTAAATATACTAACTCCAAGATCGCACTATAGTGGGAAAAAGGACATATTTCCTTATCCCCACTGTAATGCGCTTTGGAGAACTGGCTTTTGCGAGAGTGCACTTTTGATTTAGTGCACTTTCGAATAAATGGGCTCAATCTTCTGATTGTCGAGAAAGTGAGTTTTCGACAATCAGATGTAGACTTTTATATATATATATATATATATATATATATATATATACAAGCACACACACACACACATACACACACACACACACACACACACACACGCACACACATACATATATCTATCTATCTATATATATATATATATATATATATATATATATATATATATATATATATATATGTTTTGGAAAGCAAATCAGTAAGTAAAACAAATCTATCTCTGTCCCTAATTGTTGCTAATTTCCCTTTTATGACTGTTTTGGTTTTATATTATGTGTGGTTCAGCATCTTGTAATCCATGATATGGATATTTGTATTGATGAGCTGTAGTCTGCAATGTTTAATTAGTATTTTTGCAGCCCATATTTTTCATACATCTGTCTGTACTTTCCTCTGTGCTGTTTTATATTGGTTAGCCCAGTATAGAAGAAACATTCTCTTCTGCACATTATCATTTTGATTTATTTTATTCCATTTAGGTAAAGACGAAAGAACTGAACTTTGCATGGATTGCTTTATGATGGATGGTATGTGCAGACTCTATGCATCTTTTTGTTTGGGATGGTGTCTATTAAATTCCTGCTACATCAGCTGAGCATAAAGTTCATATCAATTTCCAGTTCAGTTGCATTAAACAAATGGAGGCTACCTGTAATGGAGTAAATCCCCTTATAGGCTCTTCAAATCAATGTGATGTGGCTGGCTATCTCCAAGACCAACAAGAAAAGAAAAGGAAAAGCTTTTTTGTTCAAGGTAATCATTTGTAAGCCTGTTTTCTACCTTTCCTGTAATTATTGTTCCAGATACAGAGTTGCTGTATCCAGGAATGTTTGTAAGCTTCTAAGCCCCCCAAGCCTTTCTGTGTTGGAGGGAAGCCTTCTAGCTTATCAGTGGGAATGGTAAGCATTATGTAACCTGTCTACCACATAGGGAGTGGTCTGGCCCAGAATTTATAGTTATTGGCCATTTGAGCAGTCTTCCATCTCTCTCAACTTTCTAATTTGAAGACCTGCATTTGCACTTGTTTCTGTCCTGTAACTCCTGGGCCCATCTCATTTGCTCACTCAAAAAAAAATGTATCTGCTTTTACTGTATTTGTGTTTCTTCCTACTTTATTTTGTTTTGCGTCATCTTAAAAGTACTCAATTGTATTTATTACTGCTTGGTGTAACTCATTCTAAGCCTTTTAGTTTAAGCACTTGGGCTTCAGACCAGTTGTTTTACAATAAGAAGGTTTGTGGTCTGCATTGTAGTGGCAGAACAGGTAGCTTACATCCTTCTATGTTGGGAACTGCTGATTGAGGGCTCAGTGTCTGTTATTCTAAAAGTCTATTAATTCTGGTTTAAGCACTTGGGCTTCAGGCCAGTTATTTTACATTAAGAGGGCTCGTGGTCTGCACTCTTGTGGGAGGAGAGTCTGGACTCTGCCCTTCTGAGCTGGGAATTTCTGGTTAAAGGCTTATAGTGCCTGCATATTTGAACTGCTTCTTACTGAAATTGGTACACATTGTTTGCTGTAGCATAGACTAGATCCAGGCCTGCTGAATCTAGCTTTGTTTGTATAACTTGAGCACTAATCCAGGCATTCTTTAAAGTATTCAATTGTATTTATTACTGCTTGGTAGTAACTTGATTAAAGTGTAGCTATCATTCTAAGTCTTTTGGATTAAACACTTGGGCTTCAGACCAGTTGTTTTACATTAGGAAGGTTTGTGACCTGCACTGTGGTGGCAGGACAGGTAGCTTACATCCTTCTAAGTTGGGAACTGCTGATTGAGGGCTCGGTGTCTGTTATTCTAAAAGTGTATTAGTTCTGGTTTAAGCACTTGAGCTTCAGGCCAGTTATTTTCCATTAAGAAGGTTCGTGGTCTGCACTCTTGTGGGAGGAGAGGCTGGACTCTGCCCTTCTGAGCTGGGAATTTCTGGTTAAAGGCTTATAGTGCCTGCATATTTTAACTGTTTCTTACTGAAATTGGTACACCTTGTTTGCTGTAGCATAGACTAGATCCAGGCCTGCTGAATCTAGCTTTGTTTGTATGATTGTTGTTTGTTTGCTTGTTATTTCCCTGAAACGCTAATTCCACCTAAAACGCGGCTTTTCAAGCTTCTGTGGATCCTAGTGATATCTGCATTGCTTACTGTACTTATTTCCTTGTTTCACTTGAAAGAAAGTTACTGTTTGTCGTTTTTGCATTTAAGTTTCCTGTAACACATTGCATTTAAGTTACCTGGCACTTGCTCACTAAATCAATTATATAAGTCAGCACTAAAAAATTAAAAGCACTACACCCTCACAAACTCCCCTTGAGTACCTTGTTCCCCATTGGCCCATTTTTTCAATTAGAAAGGAATTCCCAATACTATTCTAGCATGTCCAAAGGTCAGTTGTCAATCTCCTCTCCGGTCCAGCTGGTGAATCTGGGAATCTTGAGGCAATGTTACAACTGCCTCATGTACACAGACGACCCTCTCCTCATCCCAACAAATTCCAACACATGTGAGAGATGCAATCATATAGCCAAACTGGAGGCTAAGCTCTCTCAACTCAGTACTGGCATAACCAGTCAGAAGGCCCCCCACAATCCAGCACAACCTCCACACAGTGTTACATTACTTGGCTATTTCTCCTCAGTTACCATAACCACTGTTCAAACCTGTCAGTGTGCATACTGTTTTCTTATTTACTTCTACAATGATTACAAATATTGAAATAAAATAGCACAAACACAGATAGCCACTTGCTAAACAAACAATAGAGTCTCACAATGAAAATAGATTTAGCATGAGCAGTAAAACTTATCTGCCCTTGAAACTCACATTCATTGAAATGGCATTAAAACCCACATTCAAATAAAATGCACCTGGCCAGTGGAGAATTAAGTTTACTTTTAGGCTCTTTTCAAACTACAGGCTCCTTGAACACATTCTTATGGCCATTTATATGTTTTCTTTGATTCACCTTCCTGATTGCATTAAACTATATTCCTTGTATAATAAAGCACCACCTGCTAGTGTGTATTTTAAAGTTATAGTTTTGAGCAAAATGATCCAGACTCAGGGATGCATTTTAACTTCTATATATCTAGTTGCTTACACAGATTTTGCATTAGCATTCCCATTTTGAAGAATATAAAATATGGCTCCAGTGTCTCCCATCATTTAGTGATAGCAATCCTAAAGAATCAGTGCAAGGCCAAAACGAAAAAAAATATTTTAAATATGTCTATATACTCATATCTCTCTATATATTTATCTATCTGTATATCTTATCTATAACTAGATAAATCCATGTTTATTGATATCAGAGACATAGCTGGTTCAACCTCCTTGCTCAAACTGAAGAATAACAAAAAAAAAGGAGTATAGACTGCTGCAGTCTGAAGCAAAACATAGTTACATATGGAATTGAATAGCTGTAGAAAGTGTGTGCCCTTGTGTTAACAACACTTATTTTGTAAAGCACTAGGCCTGTACACAGTCTTCAGGACTTTCATTTAACATTTCAGAGGTAGAAGGACACGGTGAAGAAGGAAGTATGTAACAGTGTTAGTTGAACAAAACACAGACATGCAGTTTCTCTCTCATATACACACATGTTATCATCACACATACTATCTCACACAGTAATACACACTGTATCTGTCATACAAACAGAACGAGCACTTAACATACTACATTGAAATATTCATATATGCAACAACTTAATAATAATCAACTAACTTATTTAGAAGAATAGGTTTTTCCTTCATGAAACATACAGAGTATCCCCTACTGGTCTGACTACCACCACTGTAGTGATTACTACTGATATGGCAAATACATCTACCTGGTTAACATAAATCAACAAACAATTAAATAGCACAATACTGATTAGCTATCTCAGAGTTTTATTATCCATTTATTGCAACCCATTCAGAAAAACACCTTTAACATTTTTAAGGCAACTTATATTGCCACTCATTTACACACATACACAATATATATATATATATATATATATATATATATATATATATATATATATATATATATATATATAGGGTGACAACACCTGCATTCAAACCATCAATAAAACATTAACTTTAAACATGCTCAACATGCCAACTTCCCAACTACAGTATTATCAAAAGTTTTAGGGAGTGTATTCCTTCTATTTCAGCTGGCCTTCCTGTTAATTCAGCTACCATTTTTGTGTTAGTAGTAGAAGGAATACCTAACACCAGAATCCAAACAGTTCCCTCTTAACAATAGTTCAGCAAGTTCAACTACTGCAGTTTTATCTACACAGCCTTTTAATTTCACCATCAATAAAAAAAAGTCATCTTATTTCAATACACATTTTATAAAGTATCAGACTTCTCCTGTTTATCTTGCCCACTATGACACTTGACTGGAAAATGTTATTGGTTTACCTTCTGAAATGTTAAATAATCAACACAAAATAATTCAGAATACAGACAACAATATTGGCATCATAAGCGTTCAAACACATCATAATAGGCAGTCAAATTAAAGATCCAGGCCTGCTGAATCTAGCTTTGTTTGTATAACTTGAGCACTAATCCAGGCATTCTTTAAAGTATTCAATTGTATTTATTACTGCTTGGTAGTAACTTGATTAAAGTGTAGCTATCATTCTAAGTCTTTTGGATTAAGCACTTGGGCTTCAGACCAGTTGTTTTACATTAGGAAGGTTTGTGCCTGCAATGTGGTGGCAGGACAGGTAGCTTACATCCTTCTAAGTTGGGAACTGCTGATTGAGGGCTCAGTGTCTGTTATTCTAAAAGTGTATTAGTTCTGGTTTAAGCACTTGGGCTTCAGGCCAGTTATTTTACATTAAGAAGGTTGTGGCCTACACTCTTGTGGGAGGAGAGGCTGGACTCTGCCCTTCTGAGCTGGGAATTTCTGGTTAAAGGCTTACAGTGCCTGCACATTTGAACTGTTTCTTACTGAAATTGGTACACCTTGTTTGCTGTAGCATAGACTAGATCCAGGCCTGCTGAATCTAGCTTTGTTTGTATGATTATTGTTTGTTTGCTGGTTATTTTCCTGAAAAGCTAATTCCACCTAAAACGCGGCTTTTCAGCGCTTCTGTGGATCCCTAGTGATATCTGCATTGCTTACTGTACTTATTTCCTTGTTTCACTTGAAAGAAAGTTACTGTTTGTCATTTTTGCATTTAAGTTACCTGTAACACATTGCATTTAAGTTACCTGGCACTTGCTCACTAAAGCAATTATATAAGTCAGCACTAAAAAATTAAAAGCACTTCACCCTCACAAACTCCCCTTGAGTACCTTGTTCCCCATTGGCCCTTTTTTCAATTATAAAGGAATTCCCAATACTATTCTAGCATGTCCAAAGGTCAGTTGTCAATCTCCTCTCCGGTCCAGCTGGTGAATCTGGGAATCTTGAGGCAATGTTACAACTGCCTCATGTACACAGACAACCCTCTCCTCATCCCAACAAATTCCAACACATGTGAGAGATGCAACCATATAGCCAAACTGGAGGCTAAGCTCTCTCAACTCAGTACTGGCATAACCAGTCAGGAGGAGAAGGAAACCACACTCACTACAATTCCAGTCTCACATAGACCTACCACGACAGCAAACCAAACACATAAACACACAAAACATACTGAGGCTCTAAATAAAACTCTGCCTAAGCAGCAGAGACCTCCAAAGCAGACACCCAAGCAACTGCTACCCCAAAACAAAACACGAGCAAGAGAAAGCTCACAAAGGCAGAGTGCCTAACAGTCACAGCCCTTAAGGCTAAACAACACACCTGATACACTTGTAATATGTGACTCAATCTTCAGGCACACTGACGTCCTGCTCACCAGGCTGAACAAGGAGAAGGTCACGGTGGGCTAACTTTCGAGCTAAGGAGCTGGGAAGAACACACCATTTTTAAGATTAGTAATGAAAAACATTCTTCATAATGAAGTACACTTGAGAGACGTGAAGCTAACAGCAAACACCCACACAAATCTTCCTTGAGGTCAGCATTCATGCTTATCATGCTATTTTAAAGGGCACAAACGTGGATGGAATGCAAAGTCTCATTCAGTGTCAATCACACAGACATTTAGCTAAACCATTCATGACATGTCATTTTTTGTAATAAAAAAATACTAGATTGCTCAAAAACTGAATAACACTGCAACTTAAATAGACAATGTTAACAACTAAGTAACTTGCTCTTTAAAATGAGCGTTTCTTTTGGCAGACCTGTATTACTGTTTCCAGCTTGACATCTGGTTGTTTCTTGCTGCTGCACACGCTATCGGCAGGTAAACTCATTGTACTTAAACACAATGCTTTAAAGAATCTGTTACTTGAATAAAATAAATGAATAAAGTAAAACTTAAAATTCGGTTTAAAACACTCCCCCAAACTGTCTTCTTTTCTCTAGGGTGAGGGTTCTCTGAAATGAGTTGTTCGATTTTTAATCTTGCAGTATTTAATACAGAGCTTTGCAAATCTGTTGTTGCACATTTGTTAATAAACTGAAACTTTATAACAAAAAAGTACACTAACCTCCTGAAATCTGTGCAACCAGATAATCCGGTTTTCTGCACTGCAGGTTTCAGGCAGAAACCGCATGTGGAGTAGCGGATGTTCCCATGGCAATTAGCCGCTTTCAAGGCTGTTGTCGCGGAAATCCAATGCTCTTCCTAATTTTTGCCACAGCAAAAGGATGCCAATGATTGGGCCCCCAGTTTCCTGGAGACCAAGGCATGCTTTGGAAGTGAGATTTCTGTGTCCCGAGACATGCCGAAATCAAAGCTATTATCTGTGGTGACTGTTTGGACGGTGGTCAGAACAGAGAAAGCTACAGGAGGAGAGAGGATTCAAAAATACTGCAATCATCTCAATAATCTCATCAGTGCCCAGGGCTGTTTACATTTTAAGCCGCTCTATTATTTGTCAAAAATGTGCCGCCTACATATACACACATACTATCTCACACAGTAACACACACTTTATATCTCATGCAAACAGAATGAGTAATTTAAATTCAATAAACATACACACACACACACATTTTCTCTTGCATACAGAAGTGAAGAGTGTAAATTACAAAACACAAACATACACTTACTTTCTTTTTAAACTGAACGGCCACACACGTACACATGACCTTAACCCCTCTCTTAACTGAACTGCTAACTTAAAACTCCTGCCGTTGCGCGCGGAACTTTTTTTTTTGTTGTTGAAGCCCCCCTTCCAATTTGAAGCTATAAAAGTGGGAGGGCACTCACCCTTCCCCCTCTTCCTATTGTTTTGGTGCCCTTCCCTCAGACAGGGTGCCGAGAAGATAGCAAAATGACAAAAGTAAATTAATTAAAATAAATAAATAAATACATAAAAATGCGCCCTTTTGAGGCTGGCGGACGCCTAGTTCGCCTATGCCTAAGGCCGGCCAAGGGTTCAGCATCTTGTAATCCATGATATGGATATTTGTATTGATGAGCTGTAGTCTGCAATGCTTAATTAGTATTTTTGCAGACCATATTTTTCATACATCTGTCTGTACTTTCCACTGTGCTGTTTTATATTGGTTAGCCCAGTATAGAAGAAACATTGTCTTCTGCACATTATCATTTTGATTTATTTTATTCTGTTTAGGTAAAGATGAAAGAACTGAACTTTGTTTGCAGCTGCCACAGAAGAATGCATGGATTGCTTTTTGACGGATGGTATGTGCAGACTCTATGCATCTTTTTGTTTGGGATGGTGTCTATTAAATTCCTGCTACATCAGCTGAGCATAAAGTTCATATCTATTTCCAGTTCAGTTGCATTAAACAAATGGAGGCTACCTGTAATGGAGTAGATCCCCTTATAGGCTCTTCAAATCAATGTGATGTGGCTGGCTATCTCCAAGTCCAACAAGAAAAGAAAAGGAAAAGCTTTCTTGTTCAAAGTAATCCATTGTAAGCCTGTTTCCTACCTTTCCCGTAATTAGTGTTCCACATACAGAGTTGCTGTATCCAGGACTGTTTGTAAGCTTCTGAGCCCCCCCCCAAGCTTTTCTGTGTTGGAGGGAAGCCTTCTAGCTTATCAGTGGGAGTGGTAAGCATTAGGTAACCTGTCTACCACATAGGGAGTGGTTCTGGCCCAGAATTTGTAGTTATTGGCCATTTGGGCGGTCTTCCATCTCTCAACTTTCTAATTTGAAGGCCTGCATTTGTACTTGTTTCTGTCCTGTAAATCCTGGGCACATCTCATTTGCTCACTCAAAAAAAAAAAATGTTATCTGCTTTTACTGTATTTGTGTTTCTTCCTACTTTATTTTGCTTTTGCGTCATCTTAAAAGTACTCAGTTGTATTTATTACTGCTTGGTGTAACTCATTCTAAGCCTTTTAGTTTAAGCACTTGGGCTTCAGACCAGTTGTTTTACATTAACAAGGTTTGTGGTCTCCACTGTAGTGGCAGAACAGGTAGCTTACATCCTTCTAAGTTGGGAACTGCTGATTGAGGGCTCAGTGTCTGTTACTCTAAAAGTGTATTAATTCTGGTTTAAGCACTTGGGCTTCAGGCCAGTTATTTTACATTAAGAGGGCTCATGGTCTGCACTCTTGTGGGGGGAGAGGCTGGACTCTGCCCTTCTGAGCTGGGAATTTCTGGTTAAAGGCTTATAGTGCCTGCATATTTGAACTGCTTCTTACTGAAATTGGTACACCTTGTTTGCTGTAGCATAGACTAGATCCAGGCCTGCTATATCTAGCTTTGTTTGTATAACTTGAGCACTAATCCAGGCATTCTTTAAAGTATTCAATTGTATTTATTACTGCTTGGTAGTAACTTGATTAAAGTGTAGCTATCATTCTAAGTCTTTTGGATTAAGCACTTGGGCTTCAGACCAGTTGTTTTATATTAAGAAGGTTTGTGGCCTGCACTGTGGTGGCAGGACAGGTAGCTTACATCCTTCTAAGTTGGGAACTGCTGATTGAGGGCTCAGTGTCTGTTATTCTAAAAGTGTATTAGTTCTGGTTTAAGCACTTGGGCTTCAGGCCAGTTATTTTACATTAAGAAGGTTTGTGGTCTGCACTCTTGTGGGAGGAGAGGCTGGACTCTGCCCTTCTGAGCTGGGAATTTCTGGTTAAAGGCTTATAGTGCCTGCATATTTGAACTGTTTCTTACTGAAATTGGTACACCTTGTTTGCTGTAGCATAGACTAGATCCAGGCCTGGTGAATCTAGCTTTGTTTGTATGATTGTTGTTTGTTTGCTTGTTATTTCACTGAAACGCTAATTCCACCTAAAACGCGGCTTTTCAGCACTTCTGTGGATCCCTAGTGATATCTGCATTGCTTACTGTACTTATTTCCTTGTTTCACTTGAAAGAAAGTTACTGTTTGTCATTTTGCATTTAAGTTTCCTGTAACACATTGCATTTAAATTACCTGGCACTTGCTCACTAAATCAATTATATAAGTCAGCACTAAAAATTAAAAGCACTACACCCTCACAAACTCCCCTTGAGTACCTTGTTCCCCATTGGCCCTTTTTTCAATTATAAAGGAATTCCCAATACTATTCTAGCATGTCCAAAGGTCAGTTGTCAATCTCCTCTCTGGTCCAGCTGGTGAATCTGGGAATCTTGAGGCAATGTTACAACTGCCTCATGTACACAGACAACCCTCTCCTCATCCCAACAAATTCCAACACATGTGAGAGATGCAACCATATAGCCAAACTGGAGGCTAAGCTCTCTCAACTCAGTACTGGCATAACCAGTCAGGAGGAGAAGGAAACCACACTCACTACAATTCCAGTCTCACATAGACCTACCATGACAGCAAACCAAACACATAAACACACAAAAACATACTCGGAGGCTCTAAATAAAAATCTGCCTAAGCAGCAGAGACCTCCAAAGCAGACACCCAAGCAACTGCTACCCCAAAACAAAACACGTGCAACACATAGCTCACAAAGCCAGTGTGCCGAACAGTCACAGCCCTTGAGGCTAAAAAACACACCTGATACACTTGTAATAGGTGACTCTATCATCAGGCACACTGACGTTCCTGCTCACCAGGCTGAACAAGGAGAAGGTCACCGTGAGCTGCCTGTCGGGAGCTAGGATCCGCCACATAACACAAGCACTCAGATCACTCCAAGGCAAGTACAAATGTGACTCAGTCGTTGTCCATGCTGGTGTGAATGACCTGAGACATACCTCCCTGGACTACATAAAAAGAGACAGAGGAGCTCTCTGAGCATGTAGCCCAGGCCGGTACGACCCTGACCTTGAGTAGCATCTTACCCTCACCAAGAATGATGCCACAATATGAAGACAAGATGATCAATTTCAACAATTGGCTTAAGTATTGGTGTCATTCAAAGGGACCCAATGCCTGTCAGCCTGGGATGACATGCTCGACAAGCCATGATGATTCTCTAGGGACGGCTTGCACCTGTCACCCCTGGGCTTTCAGATATTGGAAAAGGCTCTTGCTACCCCCATAGTGCCTTTTTTAGGCAAGGCTCAAAAGACAAATCCACCTCCATAGGTATCACAAGGGATAAAAAACTAAGAGTAATGCTACTCAATGCCAGAAGTCTAAACCTCAAGATGCACGCACTCGAAACTCTTCTTAACATGGAGAACATCGATATCTGTGCAGTAACAGAAACCTGGATCAAGGCTCCCGAGAGCACCCCAGCACTTCCAGGTTACACCTCATACCATGCTTTTCGGCCCCAAAACTTGGACCAAACCACAAAAGGAGGGGGAGTATCAATATTCGTCAAAGATACCCACACCTCCAGGTTGGTGGCACTGCACGAAGCATCAGAGACTATCCATGTGCAACTAACAGTGGGCAAAACTGCCTCACAGTTTATAGCCTGCTACAGACCACCCTCCCAAACCCAGGAACCCCACTCGGCCTTCCTGAGAACACTGGAAAATATGAAGGTCTCTCCAAACACCATTATATTGGGCAACTTCAACTACCCAAACATAGACTGGGAGCATTACTCTAGCTCCAACACCCTAGCCCAAATGTTCCTAGAATTTATAAACTCAAATGCTATGGAACAACTTGTTACCACTTCCACAAGAGGGGAAAACATACTGGACCTGATCATCACCAACATGTGGACTCTATGCTCCAGACCAGAAGTGTATCCCTCACTGGTAAGATCAGACCATAAACTAATCTCACTGGATATTCACATCCTGACCCCACCCCCTGCCCAGAAAACCACAGTGAAAAACTTCTCTAAAGCAAATTCACACTCCTCAAAACCGAGGTGGAATCCTTCAAAGCCCCCGGGCCTGTGGAAAATATGGCCCAGACCGCAGAATCCTTTATAAACGCATTCTATGAACACCTTCAGAAATGCATGGATCATGCAATCCCAAATAAAACCAAGACCCTATCCTCTAAAGGCAGACATCCTGTCTGGTGGACCCCAGCCATAAACAAACTATACAATAGAAGGAGGAAGCTACTACATGATAGAGCAAAATCCCAAAAAGGGAAGGCATCTCTGATCAGTATTAGCAAAAAACTATGGACACTCATAAAATCGTCTAATGCCAGCTTCGAGAGAAAAATTGCACAGGACACTAAGGATAATCACAATGCTTTCTTTAGTTATGTTAGGAACCCGGGTGGGAATTCCCAGATATGCTCAGACTTAGTCCAAAATGACAAACAATACACCGAACCCACAGACATTGCCAACATCCTAGCTGACAGGTTCAGCGCAAACTCCCCACCAAAAGGGCAAATATCTATCCCAGCAGAGTGCTGCCCCCCTGACATCTCAGATGCTCAGGTAAGAGCCACCCTCTCCAAAGCAAAAAACACAGCATCAGTGGAACCAGATGGTGTCCCGGGCTGCATCCTACATGAACTCCAAGAAGAGCTAAACCCAAACATAAAACTACTGTTCAGTCTCAGCCTTACTACAGGATATGTACCCAAAGAGTGGCGTATAGCAACAGTGGTCCCTCTCCACAAAGGTGGTGCCTCAACGGATCCTGGAAACTATCGCCCCATAAGTCTGACTAGCTTGGTCTGCAAAGCTATGGAAAGGATCATCATGGACCTCATAAATAAAGATATTGGGGACCTACAGACACTGGATCCTATCCAGTTTGGCTTTGTTAAGGGCAGATCCTGCCTCTTAAACCTGGTCGATTTCTTTGAAACAGTCACCAAGGCCATTGATGAGGGGAAGGTGGTCCACACAGCCTATCTGGACCCTGCAAAAGCCTTCGATACAATACCCCACTCGGGCATTATAGATAAGCTCACCAGCTTAAATATAAACCCCTATGTCACTAGATGGGTTGCAAACTGGCTCAAGGACAGAACCCACATGGTTAGAATTGCTGGAGCCATGTCAGACTCCAAACCAGTTACAAGTGGCATCCCACAAGGCTCAGTCCTGGGACCTCTCTTGTTCGGTATATATTTCTCTGAGATACAGGCCAACACGGAAGGACTGTGGCTGACCAAGTTCACAGATGACTGCAAACTGGGTGCCATAAGTGACTCTCCAGCTGACACAAGCATCCTCCAAAAGGGCCTCATAGAAACAGACAACTGGTGCCAGAGGCATGGCCTCAAGCTAAACGCCAGAAAGTGTATAGTCATCCTCTTTGGCAAAAACAAAGTGCCCACAAATTAATACATAGGTGGTAATCCATTAAGTACAGAAGAAGTAATTAGGGACCTGGGGACCCAAGTTGATAGCAATCTCTCATTTGACAGCCACGTGGCCAAAGTCGTTAGAAAAACATCTTAAATAGCCCACCTAATCATGAAGGGATTCACATCTAGATCAGGGGAGGTCATCGTGCCTCTTTACTCATCCCTCATCAGGCCCATAATTGAGTACAATGCCCCTTTTGGGATGTACCTTACCAGACACTTGCAGCAACTGGAAAGACCCCAAAAGTACCTCACCAAGAGGATCAAAGGTCTCAAACAGATGCCATATGCTGCCCAGTTAAAGAAACTCCAGCTCTACTCAGTGGCATACCACCTGCTCAGAGGCGGTCTGTGCCTGACTTATAAAGCCATTTCCAACCCGGAATTAATGGACATGCTACACCTCAGAAAATCCAAATCCCATTGAGCTACGCGCTCGAGAGACTTGAACCTCAGCACTGAAATAAATAGGACATACTGGAGGGACAGATTCATACCCAGAGGCTCCCTTCACTCTGGAATAAAATCCCAGTCCAGGTTAGGCAGAGTCCCTCATTGACTCTCTTCAAGAGGAATCTTGATGAGTGGATGGGAGATCATAGGTTTAGCCCAGGTATCACTTCTGTGTCACTGTTAGACAGAGGCACAGTATACTAACCTCGAAATAGGGCATAGCAAAATTAATTTAAAATGGGTGGCGAAAGCCAAACACACTCTGGTTAGGCTTATAAATACCCTAGGGCAGATAGCCTAGTATGAACCTATGAACCTATGAACCTATTATTGCATTCCTGCAGGTATTTTGTGGGTGGGCAGCTAACCAGAGGAAAATGTATATGTTCTCAAAGTCACACAATGAAAATATTCAAACGTAATGAATGTTTTCTTCTATAAGGCTTCATCAGATATGTTTCTTCAAGAAAAAAAATTACAGATTGAGCTGTTTAAATAATCATAAATTATGGGATGCAGTGAAGAACAACACATATGATTGGGGTAAGCTATGGTTACTGATCAGCTTACTGTTGGGCCAGCTGATTGGCTGAAAGGCCAAGTCTGTAATTATAATATGAGTCACAGTTTGGCTAATAGTTGGGAAAGCTGAATAGAGGGAGTCCAAATCCCTAATCAGAATATAAATCATAGACTGGTTAGGCTGTAATTCACCTCCATCCCCTTTTTAAGGATAAAGACTTTTTCCCAATGTTATTATAAAAGCAAAACAAAGTTTCCAGTTTTTAAAGTCTTTTTACAGAAAAGTCCTAGCTATCGAAAATCCTTTCTTTTAGGTTCATAGATTCATAGGTGTGTACTAGGCTAAAGTCCCTGAAGCCTTTACAAGCCTAGCCCATATGATTACCCTGGCATCGTGCCACCCCACCTTAGTTCCCAGTGCCTCTGCTGAGTAGGGCCACTGGATTGATCCCCAGGGTGAATTTTCTAGTTCCCATCCACTCATCAAGATTTCTCTTGAAGAAGGCCAGTGAGGTGCTCTGTTTGACATGTATGGAAAGTCTATTCCATAGCATGGGCAGTCTCTGGGTTATGAACTTGTCCCTCTAGCAGGTTCTGTTGATTGTGGTAATAAGGTTGAGGTCTCTGGAACAAGTGGTGTGGAACGATTGGGATTTCTTTAGATGTAGCATTTCTAACAGAGCTGGGTCAGACATGGCTTTGTAAGTCAAGCAGAGATCGTCTCTAACTAGGCGATATGAGATAGAGAATAGTTGGAGTTTTTTGAGTCTGTCCATATAGGACAAGTGTTTAAGGCCTAGGATCCTCTTTGTGAGGCATGTTTGTGGCCTTTCCAGTTGTTGCAGTTGTCTGCTAAATGGGGCATTGTACTCAATGACTGATCTAATGAGGGAAGAGTAGAGGGAGACAATGACCTCTTTCTTCCTGGATGCAAAACCCTTAGTAATGAGATGTGCCACATAGAAGTATTTCTGACCACAGTGGTGATGTGGTGGTTAAAAGAGAGGTTGCTGTCAAATTGTGTTCTCAGATCTCTTATAATGCCTTCTGTGTTCAGTGGACTACCATTGATGTGATAATTCATGGCAACCAGGTTTTTCCCAAAGGGGATGACGACACATTGTTTGGCATTGAGCTTAAGGCCATTGTTCTGACACCAGTCATTGGTCTTAGTGAGGCCTTTCTGTAGGATGTTAACATCACTTAGGGAGTTAATAGTTCAAAATCATCTGCAAACTTTGTCAGTCAGAGTCCCTTCGTGTTGGCCTGGACTTCAGAGAAGTAGATAGCAAACAGGAGAGGACCCAAGAATAAACCCTGTGGGACTCCACTCATGAGTGGTCAGCAGTCTGACTTGGAGTCAGCGACTTTCACACTGTAGGTTCTATCTGTGAGCCAGTTTGCAACCCACCTAGTGATATCGGGGTTGATTCCTAGCTTAGTGAGTTTTTCTATGATTCCTGAGTGGGGAATGGTATCAAAGGCCTTGGCCAGATCAAGGTAGGCTGCATGATTCCTGAGTGGGGAATGGTATAAAAGGCCTTGGCCAGATCAAGGTAGGCTGCATGAACCACCTTGCCTTCATCCACAGCTCTGTTGACTGACTCAAAGAAGTTGACCAAGTTGAGTAGGCATGATCTACCCTTCACAAAACCAAACTGTGTGAGATACAGGGTTTGGAGATTCCCTATATCCTTGTTTATTAGGTCCATGATTATTCGTTCCATAGCTTTGCATATCAGACTCGTCAGGCTAATGGGGCGATAGTTCCCAGCGTCTGTAGTTGTTCCTCCTTTGTGGAGAGGGATGACTGTACCCGTGTGCCATTCAGTAAGGGCAAAGCCTGAGGTGAGGCTGTGATTGAACAGGGCACACAGGTGAGGTGCCATTTCACTCTGTAGTTCATCTAGAACGTAGCCAGGGATATTGTTAGGTCCCATAGAAGCTGTATTCTTGGCCTTGGACAGTGCTGTTTCAACCTGTGCAGGAGTAATACTGGGTGCCTGGAAATCTACTGGTATTCTGACTGGTCTTTTGGCAGGAGAGAGAGGTGTAAAGCTGGCACTGAATCTGTTGTCTAGTATATTGGCAATATCTGTTGGCTCGTATTGGAGGTACCATTATGCAGTAGCTCAGAGCAAATCTAGGTATTGCCATGGAGATTCTTTACATAACTATAGAAGACCTTGTGGTTGTCTTTACTATCTTCTGCAATTCTGTTTTCATAGCTAGCTTTAGAGGATTTGATGAGGCATCTCAACATTTTGTTGAGGCTGATAAGGGGGTTTTTCCAGTCTTGGGACTTCACCTTATTCCACATCAGTTTCCTCCTTCTGTTGTAAAGTTTGTTTATGACAGGGGACCACCAGATTATCTTCCCTTATTTGGAAGAGAGCATCTTGGTTCTACTGGGTATGGCAAGATCCATGCATTTGTGTATGTGTTCGTACAGTGCATTGGTGTATGATTTGGTGGTCATGCAACTATTCTCCATTTGCATGGAGTGCTGTGAAGTTAGCCACCTCTGTTTTTAGGAGCCCAAATCTAGCTTTGGAGAAGTTTTTCATGGTGGTGACCTTTGCGGGGTGGGGGTTGAAGGGATGTTGATTTCCAAGGTGATTAGTTTGTGGTTGGATCTAACCAGGGAGGAGTTGACTATTGGTGTAAAGAATGGTCACCCAAGTTAGTAATGACCAGGTGAAGGATGTTGCTACCTCTAGTGAGGGTAAGAATGAGCTTGTCCTGGGTACTGGAATTAGTGAATTCCAGGAAACATTGGGTAAGTGTATTGGTACATGACTAGTATTCCCATTTAATGGAGGGGTAGTTGAAGTCACCCAGTATGAGAGTGTTAGGTTGGATCCTAATATTCTCCCAGATGCTTAGCAACATGGAGTGTGAGTCTTGGGACATGTTTGGGGACCTATAGCTGTCTTACCCAATGTTAGCTATACAAGAAGTATCTCTGATGTGTTATGTTGGGCTAAAAGTCTGGAGGTGTGCACATCATTTATGAATATGGAAACACCACTGCCTTTGGAGCTTCGGTCCAAGTTCTGGGGCCAAAAGGTGTGGAATGAGTTATAGCCTGGTAGTGCATGGATGCTTTCTAATGCCTTGATCCAGGTCTCTGTTACAGCACAAATGTCTATGTTCTCCATTTTAAGGAGTGCTTTGAGTGAGTGCATTTTGAGATTTAGACTTCTAGCATTGAGCAGTATGACCCTCAAATTGCATTTGTTTGTAACTGCTATGGTGGTAATTTGGTCTTTGGGACACTGCCTAAAAAGGCACAATAGGGGTGGCAAGAGCCTTGGCCATTATCTGGAAGCCCAGTGGTGAGAGATGCATACCATCTCTGGCAAAGCACTGAGATCTTTGCAGGTTTTTGCAGGTTCATGGGAATAACGTGTGTCAGAGTTGACATAAGCTGTAAATCAATATTACCCACTTATATGGGGTGTCTAGTGGAATCTATTTATATAATGAATCGATTCAAAATTAAAGCAGAATAAACAAAAACAATAAAATATTGGTGCCCATTTTTATGGGTCTGGAGTTAACGTATTGAAAGATCCATCCAATATTCAGTCATCATCCACCTCTGTGGCTTATAATGGAGTTGCTGTCAGTGTGGTCCTTTGTTAGGTGCTTGCTTTTCAAATAGGGCTTGCATGAGCTGGTATTCGATTTCATATGTTTTAGTGACAATCCTGCAAAAGTAAGAATAAAGTGAATGCTTTCAATCTTGAACCAAAGCTTTTTCAGATTACTGGAACTAAGGCTATATAGAAAGGAAATCTGTAGCAATATAAAAAAAAAAAAATGCAATTAGCCATCAAGTTAAAAACTTTGGTGAGTGAGTGCCATTACTTGTAGGACAGCATTGCATGGAGTGGTTCAACTAATCATTTTCACATACCACCAGTTTGGTTGACTTAGTTTACCTGTGAATCACTGCAAACCTAATAGAATGTTCTTGCACTAAATAACAGCTTCAAGATAAACTGAGGATAATGATATGAATATCGGAGATCAAAAACAGATAATTGGCCATTATAAATCCATAAAGTGAACAAGAAAGCTTGGTTTGCTTTTACAGGGCTATTGGTGAATGATTGTCGACTCAAAGGCAGATGTTTTTTGGAAGACCACCAGTACATTATAAAAGTGTGTCCTTGACTTTTGCCTTCCTCATCCTACAGTGCGTTGTGATGTGTGTACTGGAAAAGACCTGTGAAAAATACCTGTAGAAATGCCTGACCCACTTGTACAGGGCTTGTTTTAGCTGCTTGTTTAAGTTTCCTTTCAGTGTGAATGACAGGTTGCAGTCACTATACTGAAGTGCTAAAACCTAAGAGTGGAAATAACCATGAGGAATTAGGACTGAAGAGAAAGTTACCTTCCTTTTTAACTTAAATTGAAACATCTGTAACTTATGCCCTATTTGCAGAGAGAACAATTTACACTAAAACAATTATAAATCAATCCCTATTTGTGGAGAAAACAATCCAAATACATTAGGATACCCAAAGTGAAACTTTTGAAAGTTTATCATCCATGTAATTGGTTAGGATCTATTTGAAAAACCTCAAGTCTAAGCAATACTTTGGCAGTAGTTTGAGTTAATATTAAGGGTCCAGTTTTATCTACTCTCCATTTTAAGTAGCCAGTATAATGTGATGATCAGTCTCTTGTATCATTGTGTCAGACACATGTTTTCCAGACCTGACACCCAGGCTACCAGTCCTCTTAAAAACAGGGGATTGTGCTCAAGTCAAATTGCAAGAAAAAACATAGACACTGTCACTTCTTGCTTGAATTTGAGTCAAAGTCCAAACATCAAGAAAGAGAACCTAGTGGTGTTCCTGAGCCTGGCATTCAGGTATTGACAACATTCCTGAATTTCACATTCTGTGCTGTAGTGGAAGAGGGATTACAGTGGAAGATGAATCTATTTTCCATTTGTGGCACTTATTTTCTGCCCGTGTCATTTTGCTTGTTTCCATGAGATGTTGTCCTGAATTCTTTTGTGCTAAGAGAGGAGGTATGAGTGTTATCTTGGGTAGTTGAGGCACTGGAAGGGAGATGGGGTGTGGCCTTCTGCCAGCTGTGGTTGTTAACTACAAGAGAGTGGATGTTGTCTGGTCTAATGGGGGAGTGCCATGAATCATTTATTGTTATTAGTATTGTTCAGACTAGGTGGTACTTAATAGAAGGTCCTATGATTAAGTATTTTGTGCTGAAGGGCACTCTACATTGCACATCTAAAGTTGGGACCTGGTTTATTTTTTGCAATCAATCTGACTTTCCATTCCAGCTCTCTTTTTTTCTAAGAGTACATTCTTGTTCTGATGCATAAGTAAGCCCAGAATTTTGTCAAGGACATGAAATTTAAGCCTTGAGTTATCAGTTATCTCAATGAAATGTTTTCCTATGGCATGTCTAGTAAACCTATGTCCAATATCAGAAAAATGGTGTGACGTATATAATTTTAGTCTGTTCACAGTTTTCCTAGCAGAGAATGATCAACATTTTGTGCACTAAGGTCTATAAACCACAATTTCTGTATTACAGTTAAATTTACACCTACTATAGTATTGTTTCTTACTGCAGATGTGTAGACAGAATGAGCAAATTTGAAAGTCACATTTTCTGTGGGTTCCACTTTGTCTTTTGTTAAACTCAAGATAGTCCCTAATACTTCTGACTTTCTTGACGATAAACGTAGGACCTATTTCCAAGATTTTGTCAGTTTGTTACTGTTGATAATGTCCCCGTTTTCCATTATAATCTTTCTGCTAGATGAGTGGTTGAGTGAGAAGGTAATATACTCCATCTGTCTGTCTGTCTGTCTGTCTATATTAGTGGCCCTTATGTCATGTCCTCCATTGTGTATTGGCATCATTATTGATCATGTCTGTCCACTACCTTGTCAGTACCAGGCATCAATGCCTCAATTATATACCCACTACACATGTCCCTACTAGTTCTATCCATCTGTTTAATTATTCTGCTTCATTCTTTATGAAAAGTTACATTTGTCTTTCTTGAAAAAGATATGTTATCCTGGATCCATTTACCATTTCTCCATGATGCCTGCATGACATGGACTCATGTAATATATTTTCAGTATACCCCTTTTGCTGTCCACATACTGCTTTCTGTTGCCATATTAACATAAAGCTGATGACAATTCTTCTTATATGGAATTGATAATATTTCAAGGTGCTTTACTTTTGATCTTTCAAAATCCTTAGATATAGCTGAAAAGTGTCAATCTGACCAGAACATATAGCTGATTAAAAGATTAACAGAATTATATACTTTTTGCATTGAATATTTAACCTCTGCAAAAATGTCTAGCTCAGTGTAATATTCAGAATGCATGTGTATTACTCTCATTATACCAGAAATAAAAGAAAAAATTGCAATTCACCATGAAATGCATTTTATCAGCAGTGTCGGTGCAATGGCAGCACACTTGATTTTAGTGCAGAAAAACGAGAAGGCTGTGGGTTGTAATCCCACTTCTGATGACTGAATTGCTGATAGTGCAGTACAGTGTTAGGTGGTGCTGCATTCCTGTGTGTGTCACTCTTTGGATGTTATGTTCAATCAAGGTCCCATCTATGTGAGTTGGTAGTTGTTCGGGTGGATATATGAGAACCCATGACACCTACTTGAAAAAAGAAGTGGAAGTTCATAGATGTTCTTGTCAGATTCCTTCTAGTAGTAGAAATACCACCTTGGTTATCTCCTAAAAACAGGATAGTAGGACTTACCTGGTCAACAAAGGATACATAAATGAAACAAGGAAAGACATTTCTAAAACTGTATGCAGTGTATGTTTAAACTCAATATGCTTCCAAAGCCAGTGTTCTGCCATGCACATTGAAATTAAGATGCAATGAAATCTTAGGAAAGGGTAGAATGCCATTTTAGATTGTGTTTTGTGCTAATGTACCTTGGTAAATTTCCCTGAAATATTATTATGAATTGCCTAATGGGGAATAGCATATGATCTTCTTATATATAAACACCTACAAAATCTATTGTTTTCAGAGATCTTTCTTTTTTGTCACAGTCTTACATTATACCCATTTTACAGCAATTATTTTTTTACCTATGATGAAATGATCTGGTGAAAGTGATGTCCTTGGTATATATGCATTATGTTCACATTACACCTAATAAAAATAATTGGTGCTGTTGTCATTTCATCAAGCAATGCAAATTTTGTGTTGCTTCATACAGCATGAGGCCTAAATTTCACACACATAGGGAAAGCTAGTGTGCTGCCTTGTTAATCGGGATTCAGAAGCAGTAAAATCAGTAGGAAAATATCACTCAAGTGTATTTTATTCTCATGCATGTTATTATGATCACCTGATTTTTTATTATGAACTGCCTTAGGGGAGGAGACATGTACCCTCTAATATGGCTGTAGGAATTCATTTCCTTCAGAGGTCTTTCCACTCAGAGTGTGACATTATACTCAGTTTCCAATTAGGTACAACTTGGCTTCCGATGAAAAGGATGAATGAAAGCCACATCTAGAATACATGTGCACTAATCTGCCATTACACCACAAATGAATAAAAAGTCATTTTTATTTCACTAGGCAAGACAGCATTTCTATTACTGCATGTGTGGTATGGCCTACAATCCATGTAATGACAAAGTCAAAGCACTATTATATAAATCAGGCCTGAGGTATACTGAAATCCTTAAATGGTATATTGGAAATATTTTGTAACCAATTATCTTATCTGAAAGTTCTGATGCTTTATTGTGAACAATCTACAAGCAACAGGTATATTGCTTTTTCTATCCACCCAATAAATCTATTGCCTCAGAGGACATTTTGTCAAAATCTGACATTATACTCAAATTTTACCTGAAGGCTATCGGACTTATACTGCAAAGGCCAGGTGTAAGGAGTAGCCAGAATATATATATATATATATATATATATATATATATATATATATATATATATATATATATATATATACTAAATTCTCATTAAACCAGAAGTAAAACATATTTTTATCTCATTACGTAAGGCAACACTTCTTTTGCTGCATATAGGATGAAGTCAAAATTCGGCCTAATGATAAAACTAGTGAAATTTCTTTTAAATCAGGATCTGGTTAAAGTAGGATTTGGGAGTGTTTTTTACTTTCATGTCTTATAAGAAATTACTTTTTTATGAACTGCTTTAGAGACCTAACCTATGGCATATTTTTACAGGTAACAAATCCACTGTTTTGATACAGTCTGTTATTGAATTCAGCTTCCAGTGAAGAACTTTTTGACCATTGCTCAAATGTCATGTCATGGTGAGAGTAATACCCAGAATGTATATCTATATCTATATCTATATCTATATCTATATCTATATCTATATCTATATCTGTATCTATATTTATATCTATATCTGTATCTAAATGTATATCTATATCTACATATAAATGTAACTCTTTCGCTCTCTCTGTACATGTATATATATATATATATATATATATATATATATATATATATATATATAAATATATATATATATAAATAAATATATATATATATATATATATATATATATATATATATATATATATAGCTAGATATATATGGTTTACCATCATATGGTCAAGCTCACATTGCTCGACCATACATTGTATTGACTTTTCTCTGTGAATCTCGTAATGCTGAATGGTCAGAATGTCGTATAAACATGAAATATGACATTTCTGACCACTCTGCACCCTAAAACATGTGCTAACATGGGTCAGAAAGGGGACAGGACTTTGCGATTTGCAACACTTGCTATCACATTTTTGAGATGTTGCTGCACTCCTTTCAGCCATACCCACTTGAACATCCACCAGTCGATTATATGCATGTACATCTATATATATATATATATATATATATATATATATATATATATATATATATATATATATATATATATTATATATATGTATATATAATATATATATATTTATATATATATGTATATATATATATATATAGATATATATATATATATATATATATATATATATATATATATATATATATATATATTTTTTTTTTTTTTTCCCATTGGAAACAGTGAATAAGTTTTCCTTCATCAGATAAACCAACATTTTTGATTCTTCATATAGCGTCAATATGTTGTTATTTAAATTAGATTTAAGGTATACTAGTATTATGGGGCAAATACCAATTTTAAGTTTATTTTATGTCACTGTATCTTACAAGAATTTGGCTGAAAATTGTTATTATTACCTGCTTTAAGAGAGCTGGCATATGGCCTTTTATAAGGGCATTCAAGTCTGTTGTGTCAGAGAAGTTTGCTGTTTCAGTCTGGCATGGCATTTGGTTTCAGAAGGGGGCTAGGTGACCTATGCTCAAAATACCGTATAAAAGTAGCAGATTTTCTTTACACTGGATTTTAAAAAAATCATTTAAATAATACTTATTTTAACAGACAAGGGACAATTTTTCTTGCTGCTTAAATGCTGATGTCTAAACACTTTAAAATAACAATGCCAGCATATTGCAATGTAGTTTAATGAAGTGTCATGAAATCCTCAGGGCAAGAATGATATTCCTGAGCATATTTCATACCAAGTATTTATTAAATTTGTCTCTAACTGTATTATGAGCTACATTAGGGGGACCAAGCATCATTTCAGAGGACTTTAGTTGTCACAGTCTGACATTATACCTGTAATCCCATTGTAAACTCTGTGTAAAAGAAATGCTCAGAGTGTATGTGCACTAAACATTAATTACACCAAAACATTTAAAAAAAAAATCATTTCATTTCAACAGGAAAGGCAACATTTCTTTACTGAATTTATGATAGGTCTTTATCCCCATGTACTTGAAAAGCCTGTGTAATTTCATGTAAATCCCGATTGAGGTATACTAAAATCTTAAGGAATGACTTGCGTCAAAGTATCTTATTAGACTTGTCTGAATTTTTAATGAACTGACTTGAAGTAGGTGTTGTATCACCTCTTGTATTAAGCTAGAAAATTCAGTATTTCAGAATACTTTTATTGTCTCTGTTTATAATTATACTCAGTATATAAATAAGATCTCTTTGATCTCAACTTAGATCTCAGCTTAGAAGTCTGAGTGAAAGGAAAGCCAAACATAATATCTGTACTAAGTTTTCATTACCAGAAGACCCTATTAGTTTCCATTTTACTAGGCATACTTTGTTTTAGTCAGCAGGATGAGACGTAAACTTCATGTGCTACCAAGCTCAAAATTTTGTACTGTAAATCAGGATACAGCTGTAATGAAATCTTCAGTGTTAATAAGGCACAAAAGTAGGGGTTACATCAAAATATGTTGGTATATTTTTCTTATTTTTTTAGGAACTGCTCTAGAGGAACTGATATGTTACCTTTTATAACTAACACATATATTGTTTTAGAGTACTTCTGTTGTCAGAATCTAGAATTTATAGCCAGTGTCTAATAAGGGGATACCTGACTGCTACTTAAAAGGCAGATGTAATATGCTATAGTTGTGACATGACATAGCATCCATGTCATGCTTTCAAGTACTTTAAGTGGTAAGGCCATACACAGCAATGAGCTGAAATTAAATGGCTGAGTGTAGAAAATCAGTCATGCATGTTTTTAGTAGCTGAGCACATTACTGTTACTGCCTGAAAGTGTCTTAATGAAATATCAAAGGTGGTTGAGATGTTGCCTTCTATATATAAGTTCAAGGATACAGATGTTGATGGGTTTACCATGTGAGTATGCAGAAAACATGAATGGTCTGCACTAGTTTTTACTATGATGTTCAAACATTTGAAATACAAATACTACATATTTCTCAGAAAAAATATGTTTCTTCATTTGCAACATGGCATAGCAAGACAACTTATTTTTGATCAATTTAAGCCATGGGGTCATGCTCACTTTTGTATTGAATTAATATTCCTAGGTATACAGTAGATGGATTAGTAGCATTCTGTATCTGGTAACTGACTTGCGATCCCCTCACAATCTAACAGTCTGCATTAATCTCAGCTTCTGCTTTGTGTGTTGTACTGAAGTTCTGTTTATTATGCAGAGTACATAAATTGAAAAGAATATTTCTTAAATGATTTTCCATTAAATCACAAGTAACATTTCAATAGAAAAAAGATAGATAGATAGATAGATAGATAGATAGATAGATAGATAGATAGACAATATTAATTTGCAAGAAAACATACCTAAAATGCAATCAACTGGAGCATCTAAAGAAAAGGAGTAAACTTCCATGTTGTGCTGCACTGAAATTTGTAAAGATAGAAAAACAGTCTTAGAATACCTTATTGCTGTGCTGAATAGATTCCTAATAAAATCTCAAAGGAGAACTGAGATATTGCCCTTTAAGCAACTTCATTGTGACAGTCTCAATTATAACATTTTTCATTAGACTTGTTTTCCATTTTGGATATTATTTTGAACTTCTTTTTGTTATGCAGAATATACTATTGATGAAGAATACTATTCTGATAAGTTGTCATAAGATCAGAGGATAAAAAACATTGTTTCATCCTGAACTGGGAAGTATTTCCACTGGAATTATATATCTTCCAAATTCAGACTAAACAGCTGTAATGTACACTATAAGAAGATACAGTTGTTAATATATTTATTCCTAAAATCTCATCTGTTAGTACTAGGCTAACTGCTCTTATGGGCCATTTAAAGTCTAGCAAATTACACCATGTCAGAATCAAATACTGTACCTTGTGCCTGTAAGGTAAACACCTTAATTATTATACCAACCTCTCATAAATCATCAACTAGATATATTCTGTAGTAAAGGGTCATAACATATTTTTTTCTGAAAATATGGTATGCAATTTCTTGTGATTACAGTGATATTGCCCTCTATTGCTAGTTACCCCCAGAAGTCTTATTAATTAATTTGGATGCACTATTTTCTAGTATATGTCTCAGTCATAACATCTGCATGGTTTTATGAAATGACAATAAATATATATATATATATATATATATATATATATATATATATATATATAAACTGATATTTTAGTAATTCTATTTTATAAAGTATATTCATGAGTTACTTGTTCTGACAGGTATATATGTAGTCAAGATTCATCATTATGTTTTCTCTACGTGATATTGGGTTATGCAGTCTAGAGGGTTCATGCCTGGAATTTTAACTAGAATATCTTGAAGTGTTAGAAAGATATTGGTCTGGATTCATGAAGGCTTGCACGGAGTCTAAGAGTAGAGTAAGACTCCAGCAAGCCAACATGTTTGCCGAGCAATCCAGGAACAGCTGGCAGGGGCTTGCAAGAGAGCTCCTAAAACGACTCTTGCACGGACAGGGTTAGTTTATGCAAATTACCTAATTTGCTGCTGAAAGCTATGCAAATGATGTAAATTTGCAATCCAGGAAACACTAACCTGCCCCAGTAAGAGTAGTGTTTTTCGCAGAAATGTACTTGGTTGGCAACTGAGTGCCGTTCAGCAAATAGCAAAACAGAGCTATGACAGCTCCAAATAAAGGATGCATCCAGTTGAGGAAGCATGCCAATGGCCAAATATATGGCCATTGGCATTTTTATCTATTGCAAAATAATAAAATTTTTTTTCCTCGATCTACGATATTTAAGCATAGCGCAGTGCCGCGCAAATGTGCGGCGGTCTAAAAACCCTAAAAACAAAAAATAAAAACCACAAATAGGTATTCTATTCAAAATGTTCATCTGCCATGCAGGTGAATGGCAGGCTGAAGACAACATGGTGACTGAGTAGTGGTTGCTAAGGGGGGAAGCTCAGTCTGATAGATGTAACCAAGCTTTAGTAGGCAATCCTATGCAAATGACTATAAGGATAGTGAATCCCAAATTTCCCTGCCATGTGAACCATGTCCATAGAGTGTAAGAGTAGGATTAGGGGAGTAACAGAGTAGAAGATAGGTGATATCATGAGGGGGTATGTATCAAAAAGACTGTAAGCTTATTGGAGCAGAGTGGCATGTGTTTGCTATGAGGTACACAGGGCTGGAAGAGGTGTGTCTACAGCTGTCTAAACTGAAACCCAGAAACTGAAGGTGTACGCTGTGACCATCACTGAAGTTTCTTGCAAAGCTGTTTACACTGAGTGTGCATGTGTGCCTGGACACATCTGGTGGAGCCTTGCAGTACTCACCAACTACATGTACCCAAATTGTCATGGTATGTGCCATGCTACACAATATGATCTTGTGAAAACTGCTGCAGCAGGAACAGCTTGCAGCAGGGCCAAACAGCCCCCCACCATTGCCAAGGCCATCATAGGCACAGCATGACTTGGAGGAGGAACAACCTGAGCCTGCCCCAGTAGGCAGAAGGAGGCGTGCCCAGTATGCCTTGGCCTTGGCAAAGAGGCAATGCATAGCACATACACTGGCTCAGTAGGAACTCTGGAAATGATACCTTTCTCTGACTCGCACATAAAATAAAAGGGATGCCTAACTTGACACTACCCTGTTTTCAAACACATATGGGAAGTGTACTATGTGCATCCAACATAGGCAGCCCTGCAGCACCACCTGAGGCATGATTGCCATGTTTTAAGCAATATAAAGCAGTGCTAAGCAGCTTTTACCAATATCTAGTATATGTCAACAAAATTGCTCGTGCCACTTAGCGCAACATCGAGCAACATTGGGCAAGGTTGGCCAAAGTTGAGCAAAGTCAATTAAACATGCTCATATCTGCTTTACTGTTCCTTAAGCAGTTTGGTCTGCCCAGCATGGCAATAAAAAGCAATGACAGGGCTTGAACCCAGGATACTGTGCACTATAGTCACAATAATGAACCACTAAGCCATGATACCATTTCAGTGGCACAGACACAGCAGGGCAATTGTACACTAATGCAAACACAAAGAAATGCAGTATCATGCCCCTAAAGAGGCAAATGGGTAACCTCCCCCACACACCTATGCAGATCGAGAACATCAGACTAGGTGGTGTGATGTGGGTTCTGTAGGCTATGAAGTCGCAGTGTAACATACATGACACTGGACGCCAACATTTGTAGTACAGTAGTATGCCTCAAGCCACTACAATAGGCAACAGTACAGACTGAAATGGTGTCCTGTACATAGTAGTGTAGGCATAGCAAATGTGTATAAGTGTCAGGTGAAACCCACATCCTATGTACACCCACAGTAACAATCAGGTGTGCCCCCGGGTAGAAATGTACAAAGAATAGCTGTTCCCCCTGTATGTAGATATGTTGGTAAGTCTATGCAAAGTGTTACATGGAAGCCCTGCAGGCACAGCATGATCCCTGTTGATCTATAACACAAAGGTGAGCCCTGCTGTAAAAATACAACTTGATTTTCCATACACATATAGTATACATGTCTATGCTGGGCATGCTCACACACTCCAACAAATGTAGTGGATTCCATTCAGCATCACACTGAAAGGTCATACTGGGCATGCTCACACACTTAGGCTAAATACAGATGTGATAATTAGGGATCTATGGACAAATGTGGATAGTCATCTGTACTTCCAGAAACACATTCACAAAGTGGTTGGAAAATCATGCTATGTGTTCACACAAACTGCCAAGGTCTGTGCACGTAGGTCAAATGAGGTTCCCACTACTCAGCAGTCATCAGACTTGTCAGAGAGTACCACAACACACTTGCGATGAATCCGACTAGGCACGTTCAACAGCTAGAAAGACCATTGAAGTACCTTAACAAGAGGATTACTGGCCTCAAATAGTCGCCCCATGCAACAAGACTGAATGTAACCCAATCTGTAGTCTGTGGCATACTGTCTACTCAGGAGATCTCTGCCCAACAGACAGGTTCATGTCACGGTTACAGTCAGATCTGTTCCTAGTTACAGCTCAATGGCAGTAAATGTACAGAGCCAACTGATATTGCCAACATCCTGGCAGAAAGGATCACTGTTAACTGTAACACCCTCTCACCCATGAAAGAGCACATCTCCATAATGGAAGACTGCAAAGTTGCTGTCATCATGGCTGCACAGTTAATAAACACTCTCCAAAGTCAGTATCACAGCAGCCATGGGACCAGATAACTTCCCAGGCTATGTAGTATCTACTTCCCTGAAGTAAACATTTACATGGCAGGTCTGTGCCAGCTGAATTTACCAGAGGACTGCAAACCAGGTGCCATAATGGTAAACACAAAAGATGTGGACATCCTACAAAAGGGCCTCACTGGGACAGATGGCTGTTGTCAAAGCCATGGGCTCTAGCTCAATGCCAAAAGGTGCAATGTCATCATCTATGTTAAAAACTCTATAGCCAAAAACTACAACAGAGGTGGTAGTATACTTCATACTGAAAGTGTGACAGGAGACCTTAGGTCACAGGTGGACAGTGGATACAATTGTGATAATCACATTCCCACAGTAGTCAGGAAACCCTCCCATGTGGCACACCTCATCACAAAATGCGTCTCATGCAGAATGGAAAAGGACAATGTTCCCCTCCACTCATCACTCACTAGAACTATAATAGAGTACAACACCACTGTTGCTATGTACCTCAAAAGACAACTACAACAACTGGAAAGCCTGCAGCAATACCACACAAAGAGCATTAAAGGCCTGAAATACATGCCATACACAGACCATCTCAAAATGCTCCATACGTACTCCCTTGCATATCGCCTACTCAGAGGTGTTCACTGCCTAACATACAAAGCTATGTCAAACACAGAGCTGTTGGATATGGTACACGTAAAACACTCACAATCTCTCTGATGTTTGGACCCAAAACCACGAGTGAAATACAAAAGGAAGGGGTGTACCCATTTACCCTATTGATACCCACACCATCAGGTTAGTGGCACAGCATGAGTCCTTGGAGACCATGCAAGTGCAACTAACATTGGCCAAAGCTGCCCATCAGAATGTAGCCTGCTACAGATCATGTACCTTGTCTCAGGAACGTCACTCAGTATTCCAGAGAACAGTGGAAAGTATAAAGGTCCTATCCAACACCATTATATGAGGAGATTACAACTACCCAAACAGTGAGTGGTAGAATTACTCATGTACAACATCCTTTGCCCAATGTTTCCTAGAGTTTAAAAACCCTAACACCCTGGAACAGCTGGTCACCACTACCACTAGAGGTGACATACTGGACATGATCATCACCAACATGGGATACCAGTGTTCCACTACAGAGATAAACCCCTTGCTGGTAATATCAGATCATGAAGTAATCACATTGGACATCCACATCCCCCTCCCCCACCCAGTCAATGAAACCACTGTGAAGACATTTGCAAAAGCAAACTGCACACTCCCCAAGACCAAAGTGGAGTGTTCCAAAGCCATCTTGCTATAAGATAATAGTATACAATCCGCAGAATCATTTACAAGTGCATCCTATGAGCATCTACAGGGATGCATGGATTGAGACATCACAAATAAAACCAAGATGCAGACCTCCAAAAATAGGACAACAGTCAGGTGGTTGTTGTCCATAAATAAGCTAGACAACAGAAGGAGGAAACGAACACATAATAGAGCCAACTTCACTGAAGGAAACGCATCACTGATCATTATCAGGATGAAACAATGATCACTCATAAAATAATCCAAGGACAGTTTCTAAAGACAAATAGTCAATGAATGTGAGAATAACAACCACAAAGCCTTTGCTAGCTATACCACACATGTAGGCGTCAACTTCCAAATATACTGCCAGCTACTGAAAAAACAAAAGAAATACACCAAACCAACTTTCATTGCCCACATCCAGGGGGACATGTTCAGTGTAAACACCCCCATCACCCCCAAGAGGGCCTGTGTCCAGCACAGAAGGATGCAGAGCCCCAGAAGTCATGGACATGCAGGTAAAGACAGCCCTCACCAAATCTGAGAACACAGCATCAGTGTGACTGGATGGTGTCCCAGGCTGCGTCATACACTAGGCCCATGAGGAACTGAACCCTCACTCACATTCACTGTCCAGACACAAGCGTACCACAGGCTATGTACCCAAAGAATGGCATACACAAACAGTCATCCAGGTCCAGAAAGGGGGTGCCAAAACAGAATATGAACACCATTGCCCAATATGTCTACTCAGCCTGGTCTACAGAGCTATTGAGCAAATTGTCATGGAACCCATAAACAGAGGCATTGGAGACCTCCAGACACTGTACTTTCCACAGCTTTACCTTGTTAAAGTCAGATCCTGGCTCCCAAACCTAGTTGATTTATTTCAAACAGTTACCAAGGACATAGATGGAGGTACAAGTAGTCCACACAGCCTACCCGGACCTCATGAAGGACTTTCCACACCATTCCCCACTCTGTCATCATGGACAAGCGTACCAGCTGTAACATTAACAGCTATGTCACAGGATGGGTGGCCAGGTGGTTCACAGATCAAACACACATGTTCAGAGTTGCTGGTGCCATGTCCAACTCTAAGCCAGTCACAAACGGCATCCCAGAAGTCTTGTTCCTGGGACCCCACCTGTTCAGTAGATACTGCTCAGAGGTACAGGCAAGCATGGGAGGTGTATGGCTGAACTGGTCTGCAGATGAATGGTAACTGTGGTCCATAATCAACGGCACAACTAACACAGACATCCTCCAGAAGTGTCTTACAGAGACAGATACCTGGTGTCAAAACAATGCCCTCAAGCTGAATGCCAAAGAATGCATAGTCATCTCCTTTGGGTACAACAAAGTGCACACAAATTACCACATAGGTGGTAATCCAGTATGTACGGAGAAAGTCATTATGGCTCTGGGGACACAGGTAGATAGTACACACCCCTTTGATGATGACATGGCCAAAGTGCGTAGACATTCCTTCAATGTAGCCCACCCAATGTCACCTAATGTAACCCACTTTGTATGGTCTGATGATGTCACCATCCTACAAATAAACCTGTGGAAAGGATAACTCACAGTATTGTGTATAGCGTGGCGTGTAAATGCGTACCTCTGTAGTATCATTAGGTAGTGGTTTGAATCCTGCATTTGAGAAGTGTGTGTCTTTGCGTGTGGTCACCTTGGGAAGGAGCAAATGTTTTGGAGAGTAGTAAAACACCTTAAAAGTGGTAAAGTAATCTCTGTCAAGTCTGATTATGTCACCATTCTACAAATATACCTGTGGAAAAGGGAACCCCCAGTAATGTGTATAGCGCATCATGTTAATGCGTGCTCCTCTAGTATCATGAAGTAATTAGTAGGGGTTTGAATCCTGCGCCTGGCAAGTGTTTGTGTGTGGTCTCCTTGGGAAAGAGCAACCTTTTAGGAGAGTCATAAAAAACACCTTAAAAGTGGTAAACCAGTCTTTGTCAAGTCTGATGATGTCACCATCCTACAAATATAGGAAAAGAGATCCCCCAGTAACGTGTATAGCATGTCACGCTAATGCGTGCTCCTCTAGTATCATGAAGTAGTTAAATAGGGGTTTGAATCCTGCACTTGACAACTGTGTGTGTGTGTGCTCGTGAGTGATCTCCTTGGAGAGGAGCAACCTTTTTGGAGAGTAGTAAAACACCTTAAAAGTGGTATACACATCTTTGTCATGTCTGATGATGTTACCATCCTACAAATATATCTGTGGAAAAAAAAATCCAAGTAATGTGTATAGCGTGTCGTGCTAATGCGTACTCCTCTAATATCATGAACTAGTTTGGTAGAGGTTTGAATCCTGCACTTGACAACTGTGCGTGTTTGTGTGTGATCTCCTTGGAGAGGAGCAACCTTTTTGGAGAGTAGTAAAACACCTTAAAAGTGGTATGCACATCTTTGTCATGTCTGATTATGTCACCATCCTACAAATATACCTGTGAAAAAAAAAATCCAAGTAATGTGTATAGCGTGTTGTGCTAATGTGTACTCCTCTAGCATCATGAAGTAGTTAGGTAGGGGTTTGAATCCTGCACTTGATGACTGTGTGTGTAATCTCCTTGGAGAGGAGCAACCTCTCTGGAGAGTAGTAAAACACCTTAAACGTGATATGCACATCTTTGTCATGTCTGATGATGTCACAATCCTACAAATATACCTGTGGAAAAGAAAAACCCCAGTAATGTGTATAGCGCATTGTGCTAATGCATACTCCTCTAGTATCATGAAGTAGTTAGGTAGGGGGTTGAATCCTGCACTTGACAGCTGTGTGCATGTTTGTGTGTGGCCTCCTTGGGCAGGAGCAACCTTTTAGGGGAGTAGCAAAACACCTTAAAAGTGATAAACTATCCTTTGTCAAGTCTGATTATGTCACCATCCTACAAATATACCTGTGGAAAAAATACTTCCCAGTAATGTGTACAGCACAACATGTTGATGCGTACTCCTCCAGTATCATGAATTAGTTAAGTAGGGGTTTGAATCCTGCACTTGGTGAGTGTGTATGCTCTATGTGTGTGACTGTGTTGGGGGCTTTGCTTTTACCACCATATGACATAACAGTAGGCATTGCACATGTGAGGTAGCTATGAGGCAAATACATATACGTACATGTTACCTCAAGTATTGCATGTGTGGGAACCCTGCTTTATCCATGTACACAGTTGGCATCTTTGCCAAACTGTGCTGCTGCTTCACAGACCTTAGGTCACATCTGTATGCTTGTGACAAGGCCAGCCACTGCAGTGATGCCTGGCCTAGGTCATCCATGTCACACACACTCATTATGGTTTCTATTGAATTGTGTGTGTGAGGGCTTATGGCTGAGGTATATGTCAGACCTGTTCAAACGCAGCAGAGTCTGCCAATGATGACAATGCATTATAGGTGTACAACAACCTTTGTGGACATGCATGCAGACCCCTGATTGCTTATGTGATCCACCGAGGGATTCCAAAATACCTTAGGGAATGTGATTATCAAAGGAGAGATGACGTAACACTGGGTTGCATGTACACATCGGTACCTGTTCATGATGTTGGTGGCTTCTACCTATGTGGTACTGTGGGGATACTATGTTCCATAAAGGTGGATGACTACACTTAGTTTCGCCTATAGCTTTACAGCATGGGTTTGACAACAGGTATCTGTCTGTATGATACCCTTGTGGAGGATGTGTGTCACCTGGAGAATGCAGTATAGGCCACAGTATGCATTAGCACACGTGGACAGACATAACCCTACTGTGTTTGCTTGTACCTAAGAGAGCCATATGCCGAACAGGAGTGGTCTCAGTAATGGGTACAGCTGAATACCACTGGTTACTGGCATAGTATAGTACCTGAGGTATCCAAATGTTGCTGTGTGTCCTACATCTGTGTGTCAGTTGTCAGGACATCAGCTAAGGATTGGATATGGTCAGGCCATTGCAGTCATGTATACTACCAGAATGCAAAACAATGACAGATAGTAACAGTATCACCCACAGCACAGTGTCAAACCATGTCACACACACATGTGTTGTCAGATTCCAAAATGTGTGTAGTACAATGCATACTGGCCACCAATAGAAACTATGGAGTGTTACTGTGTAATACAGAGCATGTCACCCTGCCCATGTGTCCACTATTCATGTACATGCAGACAGTGCACCTCCACCATTTCCACAACTGTACACGTGCAAATGTGTGCTACACACATCCCACACATACTGTCCACTCTCTAAAACATGCTGCCAATGCTGCACACATCAGCCAAGTGGCACGTGGGCGGACAATATACAATTGGAACTAACACTGGTGTAAACAACACTACAATGACAATCATAGCTTTAATGCATCATGCCTGATCAGCTACACCATCAAGCATATCATTACACTCTACTGCTGACAACATGCTAACATTGCTATACTGCTATAAAGACACCCTGTGCATCAGCACCATGGTAGCCTGTTCCTGCATCGATGTTACAGATGACAGAGGTGGCACAGGTTTCATCATATGCACAGGGTGTGCTGTAGGTCTGCCAGAGGCCTACAGTGAGCCATCCAATCAACGTGTGTGTGTGTGTGTGTGTGTGTGTGTGTGTGTGTGTGTGTGTGTGTGTGTGTGTGTGTGTGTGTGTGTGTGTGTGTGTGTGTGTGTGTGTGTGTGTGTGTGTGTGTGTGTGTGTGTGAGGGGCAAGAATAATGGTATGGGCCAATGTTGATGTAATGTGTGTGGGTATATGTTAGCCCTAGGTGTCTGGATTATGTGTGTGTGTGTCTGCATGCACACAGTTCCACCATGTGGCTGCCACATATGGGTGCTTGTGGGACAGCCACAGACTGTACAGATCACCGTCTCTGACCACGGATATGGTACCTGTGCCTGGCAGGGGTGCTACTGACACTATCAGGTACCAAGCCAGATTGGGTACTATCCCCAGAGGTAGATGGATGTACACTGGACCCAGGTCCCTGCTGGGACTGTCCAGAGGCACGTGCACATGGTATTCTAGGATATTCTATGGACAGCCCACTCCCAACATTACTGGGGCTGGTATTGGCACTACAGGAGCGGCTGTTGCTTGAGGGATGTCCGCGGTGACTGCCAGCTGCTGATGTTGCTGGCATACGTCCACGTCGATGACTCAACCGTCCCGCACTGTCCTGACACATGGACATGACATTGCAGAGGACATCTAGTGTCTCTCCACAATGTCTATCGGTGATCTCAGTGTAATTGCGGATGGCACCAGCTAGGTCACGGATACTGTCTATGACGGCGGTGTTCTGTGCCCTCTGTGCCCTCAGTCCCTGTCTGGTGTACCATTCCATACTTGCCTGTGCCTCCATGACAGCCTGAAACATGCATGAGGTAGTTAGACCTGTGGCACATCTGCCAGTGGCATGATGGGCAGCAGTGCTCCGACGAGAACCACTGGACATCTGCCTATGTGGTACCCTTCCAGACATCTGGGTATGGCTGCTATGTCGGGATGCATGTGCCATGGATACCACACTGTCCTGGCCAATGTTGGCTGTACGCTGTCCCTCTGCTAAAGGCATTGGTGACAGATGTATTGGCAGTATGACTGTGTGCATGGATGGGGTGGACACTTGTGTAGTGTCGATTGGTGGCCCAACGATAGACCCTGGCAAACATGCCTGTGCTTCAACACACCTATTATCATTGTCACTATCATGCTAAGTGGCATCAGTTTCCCTGCTGCATTGAACCAGCCCAGTACCATCACCTGTGAGAGGGAGGCAGGAAACACACTTTATGACCTGTACATGATGTCAGTGCACATGCACACATGCACACATGAACACATGCACACATGCACACATGCACACATGAACACATGCACACATGAACACATGTACACATGCACACATGCAAACAAATACACTCCTCACTAGTACAGGCAGACACACACACACACACACACACACACACACACACACACACACACACACACACACACACACACACACACACCACCAGCAATCCTGAACATATTCAATAGTGTGTGATGTTGGGTTACAGTATCACAAGCCAAACATTTATATCAAACATGACAGCATGCAGGACGTGTGTTGCTCAGCAGCATGCAGTGAGTGTAGACAGCCATTGCTAAAAACAGTATCCATGGCCTTGATGCATGTGTGTCTTGTTCAGTGAATGGCCTCACCCTGGAACGCAATGTGTACATGGACACAACATTGCTGTTCAGGTATTAAAAGTCCTGCAATGTCCTGTGCACCATCAGTCACAGGTATACATACCATGGCCGGATGTGTATCAGTGTGTCACATAGATATCCATTTCTGAATAGAGCATCTGTGTCTTTAGCAGATGATTGTGGACACAGGTGTAGCACATGCATGCTATGTATACACACAGGATGAGTGGTGCATGTATACCTGATGGAATACCATTGCTCAACATAGCCACTGTACAGTGGTTATGGTGAGTGTAGGACATATTGTGGACATGTCAGTGCCAGCCATGACATGGCATGCTACCACACAACTGCAACATGAAACATGTGTATGTGACTTATACACCCCATAGCATTACAAGACATATGTGTGTCACTTTCTACAAATGGGGATTGCTATGCATATTGCGTAGAGGTGCATATGTCTGCACACACACAACATTAAGGTGCATAGCAATTCATGATATGTGTATTACTGTGGCCACGGTTAATGGATGGGGTGTAGTACCATGAGCCATCATCATGCAGCATCATGTGGTCACTCAAGGCTACTTATGTGTGCCAGACCAGCACATAGCATGCTGTACCTGAACTGAAGTACCATGGCTACATTCGTCATTTCACGGCCAATTGTTACATGGGTTTGTGAGGTGCCCAATAGGGGGCATTGCCTAACGTGAATGTGTTATGTGTTATGTGTTGAAGAGTGTTGCACAGCCACATGTGAGGCATCTACCCCTCAGGTATACTAAGTGTGCTGTGTAGATGAGGTTTGGGATACTGTAGTGTGACCTTACAGTGGGTGTTTGAATACGCCATGTATAGCATGTTAACGTGTACTGCGTATGACAAAGGTGTGTATGTTGTGTGCATGTGTATCAACTCTGCCTATCTGATGTCCACTACAGTGTTGCCACAATCGTGTGGGATACTCTGTGTATTGTATGTGTATTAGGTAGCTACCCACATTACTAGGATGTGCATAGTCTCACAGCAAACATGCACAGCATGCATTATGTGTAGGTGTGTTACGTGTACATAGCCTACACCTCACCTATGACATGCACATTTAATTAGCAATCTTAAAGGTATAACACACACTCATCTGCATGGCTCTGCTTCCTTGCTGTCACACCAGAGGGACCTACAAGTATATCAGACACTTTGTCAGTGGCAACAACTGTGGCATTGCTACTGCGTGTTTGCAATCTTACAGTAGTACAACGGTAGACAGTCACAGGCCTACCGATTATGTTCTTAATTATTAGTATTGCACAACACTAGGCACCACATCATCTAACTACACAGTACACATCTCACATAAGCATGCTCTACCAATAGAGGTAACAATACTCTACAGCTATGCCATGTTACCTGCACGCTCCATGTCAACTTGCTGGGTAGCTCCGGCCTCCATGATTTATCATGTTAATTGTTGTGGTTGTTGTTGGCCAGGAGCCACCTGACTCAGGAGCAGCTCATCCACTCTGGTGAGGGGGGGGATGGTTGGCTACCCCCCCCCACCTGTGGCAAGCTGTTGTCTGCAGATATCAGATGCACGCTGCCGGACATGCCTAATTAAATCACTGCAGTGACGGCGTACCTGCTCGTACTGCTGACAACATGCTAACATTGCTATACTGCTATAAAGGCACCCTGTGCATCAGCACCATGGTAGCCTGTACCTGCATCGATGTTACAGATGACAGGAGGTGGCACAGGTTTCATCATATGCACAGGGTGTGCTGTAGGTCTGCCAGAGGCCTACAGTGAGCCATCCAATCGACATGTATGTTTGTGTGTGTGTGTGTGTGTGTGTGTGTGTGTGTGTGTGTGTGTGTGTGTGTGTGTGTGGGGAAAGAATAATGGTATGGGCCAATGTTGATGTAATGTGTGTGGGTATGTGTTAGCCCTAGGTGTCTGGAATATGTGTGTGTGTGTCTGCATGCTCACAGTTCCACCATGTGGCTGCCACATATGGGTGCTTGTGGGACAGCCACAGACTGTACCTGTGAGGCCTTACAGATCAACGTCTCTGGCCACAGATATGGTACCTGTGCCTGGCAGGGGTGCTACTGACACTATCAGGTACCAAGCCAGATTGGGTATTATCCCCAGAGGTAGATGGATGTACACTGGACCCAGGTCCCTGCTGGGACTGTCCAGAGCCACGTGCAAGTGGTATTCTAAGACATTCTATGGACAGCCCACTCCCAACATTGCTGGGGCTGGTATCGGCACTACAGGAGCGGCTGTTGCTTGAGGGACGTCCGTGGTGACTGCCAGCTGCTGATGTTGCTGGCATACGTCCATGTCGATGACTCAACCATCCCGCACTGTCCTGACACATGGACATGACATTGCAAAGGACATCTAGTGTCTCTCCCCAATGTCTATCGGTGATCTCAGTGTAGTTGCGGATGGCACCAGCTAGGTCATGGATACTGTCTATGACGGCAGTGTTATGTGCCCTCTATGCCCTCAGTCCCTGTCTGTTGTACCGTTCCATACTTGCCTGTGCCTCCATAACAGCCTGGAACATGCATGAGGTAGTTAGACCTGTGGCACACCTGCCAGTGGCATGATGGGCAGCAGTGATCCGACGAGAACCCCTGGACATCTGCCTATGTGGTACCCTTCCAGACATCTGGGTATGGCTGCTGTGTCGGGATGCATGTGCCATGGATACCACACTGTCCTGGCCAATGCCAGCTGTACGCTGTCCTTCTGCTAAAGGCATTGGTGATAGATGTATTGGCAGTATGACTGTGTGCATGGATGGGGTGGACACTTATGTAGTGTTGATTGGTGGCCCAACGATAGACCCTGGCAAACATGCCTGTGCTACAACACACCTATTATAATTGTCACTATCATGCTCAGTGACATCAGTTTCCCTGCTGCATTGAACCAGCCCAGTACCATCACCTGTGAGAGGGAGACAAGAAACACACTTTACGACCTGTACATGATGTCAGTGCACATGCACACATGCACACATGCACACATGAACACATGCACCCATGCACACATGAACACATGCACACATGAACACATGTACACATGCACACATGCACACAAATACACTCCTCACTAGTACAGACAGACACACACACACACACACGCACACACACACACACACACACACACACACCACCAGCAATCCCAAACATATTCAATAGTGTGTGATGTTGGGTTACAGTATCACAAGACAAACATTTATATCTAACGTGACAGCATGCAGGACGTGTGTTGCTCAGCAACATGCAGTGAGTGTAGACAGCCATTGCTAAAAACAGTATCCATGGCCTTGATGCATGTGTGTTTTGTTCAGTGAATGGCCTCACCCTGGAACGCAATGTGTACATGGACACAACATTGCTGTTCAGGTATTAAAAGCCCTGCAATGTCCTGTGCACCATCAGTCACAGGTATACATACCATGGCTGGATGTGTATCAGTGTGTCACATAGATATCCATTTCTGATTAGAGCATCTGTGTCTTTAGCAGATGATTGTGGACACAGGTGTAGCACACGCATGCTATGTATACACACAGGATGAGTGGTGCATGTATACCTGATGGAATACCATTGCTCAACATAGCCATTGTACAGTGGTTATGGTGAGTGTAGGACATATTGTGGACATGTCAGTGCCAGCCATGACATGGCATGCTACCACACAACTGCAACATGAAACATCACACATACACAATGTGTGTCATGTGACTTATACACCCTATAGCATTACAAGACATATGTGTGTTACTTTCTACAAATGGGAATTGCTATGCATATTGCGTAGAGGTGCATATGTCTGCACACACACACAACTTTAAGGTGCATAGCAATTCATGATATGTGTATTACTGTAGCCACTGTTACTGGATGTGGTGTAGTACCATGAGCCATCATCATGCAGCATCATGTGGTCACTCAAGGCTACTCATGTGTGCCAGACAGGCACATAGCATGCTGTACTTGAACTGCAGTACCATGGCTACATTTGCCATTTCACGGCCAGTTGTTACATGGGTTTGTGAGGTGCCCAATAGGGGGCATTGCCTAACATGAATGTGTTATGTGTTGAAGAGTGTTGCACAGACACATGTGAGGCATCTACCCCTCAGGTATATTAAGTGTGCTGTGTGAATGAGGTGTGGGATACTGTAGTGTGACCTTACAGCGGGTGTTTGAATACGCCATGTATAGCATGTTAACGTGTACTGCGTATGACATAGGTGTGTATGTTGTGTGCATCTGTATCGACTCTGCCTATCCAATGTCCACTACAGTGTTGCCACAATTGTGTGGGATGCTCTGTGTATTGTATGTGTATTAGGCAGCTACCCACATTACTAGGATGTGCATAGTCTCACAGCAAACATGCACAGCATGCATTATGTGTAGGTGTGTTACGTGTACATAGCCTACACCTCACCTATGACATGCACATTTAATTAGCAATATTAAAGGTATAACACACTCATCTGCATGGCTCTGCTGCCTTGCTGTCACACCAGAGGGACCTACACGGATATCAGACACTTTGTCAGTGGCAACAACTGTGGTATTGCTACTGTGTGTTTGCAATCTTACAGTAGTACAACGGTGGACAGTCACAGGCCTACAGATTATGTTCCTAATTATTAGTATTGCACAACACTAAGCACTACATTGTCTAACTACACAGTACACATCTCACATAAGTATGCTCTACCAATAGAGGTAACAGTATTCTACAGCTATGCCATGTTACCTGCACGCTCCATGTCAACTTGCTGGGTAGCTCCGGCCTCCATGATTTATCATGTTAATTGTTGTGGTTGTTGTTGGCCAGGAGCCACCTGACTCAGGAGCAGCTCCTCCAGTCTGGTGGGGGTGGGGGGATGGATGGCTCCCCCCCCACCTGTGGCAAGCTGTTGTCTGTGGATATCAGACGTACGCTGCCGGACATGTCTAATTAAATCACTGCAGTGATGGCGTACCTGCTCATATGTCTGGTTATGCATGCCTATGTCATCTACTCTATGGACAAGATCTTGCCACAGTGCAGCCCACTTATGCTGGTCCTGGCTGGTTCTGGAGAACAGCAGTGCATAGTGCTGCACCAGGCTCACTGTGATCTCTTCCTCCTCAGCCGTGCTATATGCCGGGTTATGGTAGTGGGACATTACCCTGGAAGACAATTAAACAATATGTGTGAGCAAGTCAGGTGGCACACGTAACATTCTAAAGTACAGATATAAATTAACTGCCATATATAGCAACCTATTGGCTGTCAGAAGATACACACTATCAATACCACATATCAGTTCTCAACACACAGATACCTGAAAGTGCCTGGCACACTCTATATATCAAACCATGTTTTGAACAGCAACTAATTTATAACAGTACGTAAGACTATACAACAGTACATGGCACACTGTATGTGACACAATGCACCACCTAGCCACAGGAGGTATATATCATGCTAATGCATCATGAAATATGTAATCCATTGCAATGAATGTAAAGTCCACTGACAGTATTACCAGTATACCACACTAGTCGTTGATGGCGGACCCCTGCCTAACATATGTGCACATTCGTTGATATAGGTGGCATACTGCTGTACTAGACTATCCATGTTGCTAGATACGCAGTTATATCCTGTAACACACATACGACCGAGGACATGGTACAGGCATACCCACACATACAGCAGACATACATAACAGACACAAAGGTATGGCAACCCAGGTGACCTTTGCCTGTGTACCTTACAGCACTGTGTGTCAGTAGTTACCAGACCTTATGCCTGAGGTATGTAATCTGTGAGGACTACAGGGAACACACATAACAGTGGTTCCAATAAATGTGCATGTACACCATACTGTGCTGTTTAGGCATACAGCTTCAGGTACTACTACAGTTCATACAGGAGTTGGATTCACCAGCAGTAACACCCAATAAGCATACATGTACTGCTTTAGCCTACAATGGGACACCCCAGTCGAAAACAAAGGACTACGTCAGACCGTATGGCATACTGCTTTTTCTGCCTACCAATTGCATACACATCTTTTGCTGGGATCACAGCTAGGACACATAATACCATGACTGAAACAATTTGCCACTAAGCTATCACACATATACCGAACTCTGACACATTCACCAACACATTCACCATCACACTCAATCAACCTCACATATAGATTATTGCAACAAGTACATGTGGGTGTGTATCACTTCATAGGTAGGTAAGAGGCTATTGGCCATAGGGCCTATAGACCTCTAGCCATACGCTACCCTGTCCTCTGACACACTGGTATTTAAATTACACGTGGCCCAGTCAAGCAGAGACACTGAGGTGATTGCCTGGGTGTATTCACTATCTCCCATACAATCTCCAGGATTATTTATGACGACTGCTAATTAGGAGTTTTGTTTGCTATGGATAGTTGGTTAGTTCCAGAGTATGAGATGTCTCTGAGATAGGAATCTATAACTCCATCATGTGCTGTTTATTGTGGTCAAAGGATTTGGGTCCCTAGAGCATGTAGCTCGTACAGATTGTGATCTGTTTATGTGGAGCATGTCCAACAGATCTGGGTTTGACATAGCTTAGTTTGTCAGGCAGAGGTCACCTCTGGGTAGGCGGTATGCAACACAGTCTAGTTGTGGGTTTGTGGGATGGTCTGCATAGGGCACCTGTTTGATGCCGGTATCACTCTTTGTGAGGTATGTCTGTGTCCTTTCCACTTGCTGTAGATGTCTTGTGAGGTACATACCACATGGGGCATTGTACTCTATACTGGGTTTTATGTGTGTGCAGTAGAGGGGAACACTGACCTATTTTTCCATGGATGACACACCTTTTGTGATGACATGCGCCACGTAGACGGATTACATGATTAGTGTGGCACTGTGACTATCGAAGGGGAGACTACTGTCCACCTGTGTCCCATGGTCTCTTATCACACCTTCAGTGTTAGGTAGACTACCACCTATGTGGTAGTTCATGGGTACTGAGTCTTTGCAAGGAGGGATGCCAATACAGTGTCAACATTGAGCTTGAGTCCGTGACTTTGTCACCAGGCATCTGTTGCAGTAATTATGACCCTGTCTCTCTCTCTCTCTCTCTCTCTCTTTCTCTGTATATATATATATATATATATATATATATATATATATATATATATATATATATATATATATGGTCCCTATCAGTTACAAGTCACCTAACTGTCATTTCGTCTAAACTTCATTACATCGACAAGCATTTTAGGGTGGGGCTTCCCACTATGTGCCCCACACCCTAACTATATATATCAACTCCAGGGTCACAACATTGGGGACGGGGCAAATGCTTGTCGATGTAATGAAGTTTAGACGAAATGACAGTTAGGTGAATTGAAATTTCGACGAACTGATAGGGACCCATAGATATATATAGATATATATATAGATATATATATATATATATATATATATATATATATATATATATATACACACATACATATGAACATCCATTGCTGTACATATAGAAATGCAAATAGGCACATATACAGTCCACCTGTCATGGTGGGTATATCAAGTATGGGAAGGTTGTGACGTATACAGTTATGTCATAACATTGCACAGTATTGTGCAGAATGCGTTGAAGGTGTTCTCAGCTGTAGCTTTAGCAGGCCTCACTGGCTGCAACACTGTAAACCTGATGAACCATACCCACAGCGTTTAACCACCACATGTCATATACCAGCACTGTATGCTGTCTGGTCTGCCGCACTATACAACCTACATAGAAATATGCACATAACAACCTTCAACAACATATATATATATATATCCACATTTCACAAACAGTTGCAGTATGTCCTTTTCTCAATGCACATGTACAGATGCTAATATATCTGACACGGACAGATCTCTCCGTATGTGTGTGACGTACACACACAAGGACCACACTGTTGTAAGTACATGTACCTCACAGCTGACCTGTTGGGCCTTGCTGCAACATGATCAGGTGTCACATGTGAGCACACAGTAATATTAGAGGGTGTATACATGGCTGCTAATGCTGAATTAGCATACTAGCCTGGTACAGCTGCTGCCAGTGCTGAGCTATGCATTAATATGACTATCATGTATTTGTTACTCTGTCACATCCATGTTTGCATAACCATATGGGCTACTACCCCAAACAGACATTGTATACACTACTGTACAGAACACAGATAACATGGATCAGATGTTTGACATTTAATGCTGAACTGCATATGTCACATCACATCCCACTGCACACAGCAACACACTCATTTCCCCATGCCAGTGGTTATGCAGGGCATCTGTGCATCAATACGTACTGCTGCCACATATGGATGATTCAAACTATATAGAGTACTCTTCATAAACATCTACTACATTCCAGTAAATACTTAGCTGTTACATACATTTCCTTTGTATGTGTTCATATATATTGCTGTATATCCTGGTATACTTCTTTTTGCAATATACATTTTGCTTTCAGTATCTCTTTTACTGTTCAAGATTTTTTTAATAGATTTATATTTCAGAATATATTGGTTTTCAATTTTGTTTTCAATATATTTTTGTTCAGTTTTTTATATATATTTATCTTTCAATTTTATTTTCAATATATTTTATTTCAATTATATTTTTCAATTTATTTTCTTTTCAATATATTTTTCTATATAATTTCTTTTCTCAGTATACTGTTTTTTTTTTCTCTCTCTCCCTCCGTACCTGCAATGGAATGATTGCATGTATGGACAGCAAGTACAGACTGCTTTTATAGGTATCTGCACATGTGCATGTGATGGCCTCTGTACCAATTGGTGGCCACCATTTGGCAATTGCATACAGCCTGCTGTGTGGGACTTGCAGTACTCACTGTCATAGCAACCCAGTGCTATAAATTGCTAGGTCAGGTAGGCGTAGCCCTTTCAGAATTCCAGAGTGGGGACCATGCTTGTTTGCTGTGGACACCGTTGTGTAAATCAGAAGGTTGGTATATTTCTTCTAACTGTTGCTAGGGGTGTAGCCAGTGATTTTTATGTTGTACTCAGACATGAATGTTGCCTCTTCCAGTACACAGTTGACAGTGCAGAATTGTACTCACCCCTAGAAGTGCTAACACAAGATACATGGGAGTATGGAGTTTCTTTACAACATCCACAATTAGCTGCCATACATATGTAATTATTGAGATGTTTTTATTTGGCACATGAACTGTTTGGGAACAGCTATATGTGGATATTAATGTACTCACTTCGGCACTGTTTGTGCTTTTTATGTTGTTGACATTATCACAGGATGCTCATGAAACAGGGTAATTCCAGTACTGAGTATGCCTACGTACATCCTTGCTGTACCTTGAACACACTGGTATTTTGTACATTTGGGTGGGGATTGTCCTGCTATGATACTGTGTGGGGGTTGTGAAGTGCTGCTGTAACAGTATTTACTGCTAGAATGTCTGGTTCTGTTATCACAGTCATGTAATGCAATTCCACAACAACTGCTGGTAAAGTTCCACAGAACAGGTTTTGTGTTATGGCATTCCTATCTTTCCTTTACATTCACACATTATGATGCATGATATATATATTTCAGCAACATCCTGCTGTATATCTACTGTGGCCTAGTGGTACTTCATGCAGTCTAGTGTGTCCGGGGTTCGAGACTGACAGTGGTGTTTTATTTTGCTGCTGAGCAGCACAAGGCCCCTCATATGCAGGGTGACTAAGGCACTTTTAAGCAGTTGTAAGTGGGTTTGCGTGGGTTTGTGCAATGCTTAGCAATACTTAGCTAAGCGCACACATGCGCACACTCGCTCAAACCCACTTACTGCTGCTTAAAAGTGCTTACTCCCGCTAACCCCTGTGCTCATTTCTTTGAAAGAAAAGAAAATGGGAAGATAGGAAAGTGGTGAAAAAAGGGCACAAAGAGGGAAAGACAGTGGGGAAAACATCTCGGGATGTGCAGGACGGGTGTAGGGAAGGTCCATAGCTGCCCATTTCTTTAACAGCAACTGCTTTGCATATACTATTAATTTGGAGAGAATTTTGAAACCTTCTACCCCTGAGAGAGGGGTGAGGACAACAAAGTATGTTGTACTGCCAATTGAATTTCAGTTTCTGTGTCCAGTGGTCATCTGTGCAAAATGGGTAGCTAAGTATGGGGCATAATGTTTTTGTGGGAGCAGACTGCCTTTTTTTTTTCAGGTGAGAGTGGAATGTGGGGTAGGGGAAGTAGGTATGTTTTGGGAGGTAGGTTGAGGAGGTAAACAGACAAGACAAGATGCATACAGGGGCGGAATATGACACATGGGGTGGGTGAACACAATTGACGGGGAAGGATGCTTGGAAATCGCAAGCCCATGAGCCCACAGATGGTAACAGTGGAACTGAGATCCCCACACATGGACAGTCACCACCTCACCTTCACAGCGCGGAGGGTGGCTGTGCTGGTGGTTGCGTAGGAGGGACAGGCTCACCCATGAGTTGCTCTACTCTTGCCTGGCATAGGGGATCAGTGACTGAACGCTGGATCTCCCTACGCACCACACCCTGGACCGTTCGGAGGGTGACAGGTGGCCCTCCTCCAGCCACGCTTGCACGGGGGGACAAGCCCCATCCCCTGCAGCACTTCCACCCAAAGGTGGCACAGGGCCAATGGAGGAGGAGGTCCCAGGCTGGGCACCGACCTGCTTGTGCCAGGTGCCATTGCCAGCTGAGATGGGACAGGTGGTTCCGCTGGGACCGGCCTTCCCATACGTTCTCTGTTTAGGTGAATTTAATGACAATATAGCCAACAGCATTCCAAATTAGTTGTAACAGCATCATCATCATCATCTTTCGGCTTTTCTTAGGGGTCGCCAGAGTGGATCATCTTTTTCCATTTCTTCCTATCCTCTGCATCTTGCTCTGTCACACCAACTGCCTGCATGTCCTCTCTCACCACATCCATAAACCTTATCTTAGGTCTTCCTCTTTTCCTCTTACCTGGCAGCTCCATCCTTAGCATCTTTTTCCCAATATACCCATTATCCCCCCTCAGCACATGTCCAAACCAACACAATCTTGTCTCTCTTGCTTTGTCTCCAAACTGTCCAACATGAGCTGACCCTCTAATATACTGATTCCTAATCCTATTCATCCTAGTCACACCAAGTGCAAATCTTAACATCTTGAACTCTGCTACATCCAGCTCTGACTCCTGCCTTTTTGTCAATGTCACTGTCTCCAACCCATATAACATAGCTGGTCTCACTACTGTCTTGTAGACCTTCCTTTTCACTCTTACTGGTAGCCGTCTGTCACAAATCACTCCTGACACTCTTCTCCACCCATTCCACCCTGCCTGTACTCTCTTCTTCACCTCTCTTCCACATTCACCATTACTCTGAACTGTTGATCCCAAGTACTTAAACCCGTCCACCTTTACCAACTCTACTCCCTGCATCCTCACCATTCCTCTACCCTCCCTCTCATTTACACACATATATTCTGTCTTAGCCCTGCTGACCTTCATTCCTCTGCTCAATAGACCATATCTCCACCTCTCCAGAGTCTACTCAATCTGATTCCTATTCTCACTACAGATCACAATGTCATCTGCAAACATCATAGTCCACGGGGCCTCCTGTCTGATCTCATCTGTCAACCTGTCCATCACCACTGCAAATAAGAAAGGACTCAGAGCTGATCTTTGATGTAATCCCACCTGCACCTTAAACGGATCTGTCACTCCCACTGCAGTCCTCACCACTGTCACACTACCCTCGTAGATATCCTGTACCACTCTTACATACTTCTCTGCCATTCCCGACTTCCTCATACAATACCACAACTCTTCTCTAGGCACCCTGTCATATGCTTTCTCCAAGTCTACAAAGACACAATGCAACTCCTTCTGACCTTCTCTGTATTTTTCCAATAACACTCTCAGAGCAAACATCGCATCTGTAGTGCTCTTTCCTGGCATGAAATCATACTGCTGATCACTAATCATCACCTCCCTTCTTAACCTAGCTTCCACTACTTTCTCCCATAACTTCAAGCTGTGACTGATCAATTTTATCCCTCTGTAGTTACTGCAGCTCTGCACATCATCCTTATTCTTAAAGATAGGTACCAAAACACTTTTTCTCCACTCCTCAGGCATCCTCTGACATTCCAAAATTTCATTAAACAATCTAGTTAAACATTCTACTGCCATTTCTCCTAAGCACCTCCATGCTTCCATTGGGATGGCATCTGGGCCAACAGCCTTTCCATTCTTCACCCTCTTCATAGCTGTCCTTACTTCCTCCTTGCTAATCTGTTTTACTTCCTGATTCACTATCCCCACATCATCCAACCTTCTCTCTCTCTCATTCTCTTCATTCATCAGCCTCTCAAAATACTCTTTCCATCTACTCAACACACTCTCCTCTCTTGTGAGTACCTTTCCCTCACTATCCTTTATCACCCTTACTTGCTGCACATCTTTCCCAGCTCTGTCCCTCTGTCTAGCCAATTGTTACAGGTTCTTTTCTCCCTCTTTAGTGTCCAATCTCTCATACAACTCTCTATATGCCTTATCCTTAGCTTTCGAGCATGCAGTAATATTCCCATTAACCCAACACACCAGATTTCCAACAGTTGAACAGCAAGCATAACACATGCATATATTGAACGACAGTGGACATTCCAACAGCATGCAGGAATGAATGGTGGCAACAGGCCACCAAGATTGTGGTGTTTGAACAGGGCACATGCATCAAAGTTATGTAGATATTTATAAACCAATAGGACATATGTCCCAACAAATGTTTTGAGATTACACATACCCATTGAGGTGTGGAATTGCATTGTTTATGCACATACAGTAGGGTGTAAAAAGATACCTCCATTAACAACTTATATGAACTTATAGTTTACACTACATTCCTATTGACTGCAGGTATATATCCCCTACATGCAGTATTACACTTGGCAATGTCTATTACGTTGTGGGATGTATTTTGCTAGTTCCTTGTGTACCTGACCTGGATCTGTTATACAAACTGTCCAGGATGCAGATGTTACTGCTACGTATTTATATATTTCATTCATACTCCTATGTCTACATATCTGGATGTGTTCAGGTGACATTATCAGTTATATTTTAACAGCCCCCTAAATTTCTAGCAGCACACTGACATTTCCAGTGCACAAAATTACAACCTACTCATGTGCCAGATGTACCTATACATGCCAGGCTTGAAACTACAGTTGAGGACTGTACATATGCTTAAGAGATACTGGCACTCCCTATGTACTCTTTCTATGGGCCTACCCAAGTGTGGGTTGACAGCGCTTAATACAACACTACTATTTCTATACTGCAAGAGTACATCAACATTTCAAAGAAAGTGACACGGGCACACTACAGGAGTTATACCTTTATTAATTACATTACACACTTTTCTAGTGGCTCTCTCATTTATTTGTTATTACAGTGCATGCAGACATCTTATTCAGGATGTATTATACCTTCATTTATGGTTTACAACACTCATTTTCTGGCTCTCTCACTTATTCTATATAACAATACAAGTAGAGAAATAATTCAGGACTTATTATACCTTTATTAATGGGTTACAACACTCTTTTTCAGGCTCTCTCACTTATTTTACATAACAGTTCATGCAGAGAGATTATTCAAGCCTTATTATACCTTTATTATTGGGCTGAGACACTTTTAGCCAGGCTCTCTCAGTTATTTTATATAACAGTACATGCAGAAAAATTACTAACCTGCCTGGTGGTGCATCCTTAGCAGCCTATCTGCATAGGCTTGCTGATTCGCAGCACGGACAACTGCAGCTGTGAAGTAAATGAAGTGATATTGAGACATATACCTATCCATACTATCAACTACACTAGCAATTTTTACATACTTCAGTCCATGGCTACCTACTCAGTAGTGGGGCATTTTGCATCCCATGGGTCTCCTGTATCTTTTGGTTCAGTAGGTCCTGCTTGCATCTCTTCAGGTCTGCATGGTGATGTCTAACCTGCTCACCAGTCCGAGGGATGCCTGTAGCAATGGTGAGTTCATGTGCGAGATGATTCCAGGCCTCTGCTTTGTATTCCGTGCCCTGGAACTGGCCCTGCAGGAGTCTAGCATCATGACGATGGACGAGGAGCCAAACCATCAGTTTTGACTCCTCAATGCCTCACCATTGCGCTTGGAAGCGAGAGCCCTCTCTGACACCAGCCATTGCTGCCTGCAGATGGGAGCTGCAACCAGTTATGGTGAGTATTCCTGCCTATGGAGCTTAAATATGCCTCATTTCCTCAACTGAGTGCACACCTGCTTAGCACTGGGTAAACTTTGATTCATATGTATATGTGTGTTGACAGTCCATGAACATCAAATGATGTCATGGCTTAGTGGATTAGTACTGTGCTTATGGTTAACACTATCCCGGGTTCGAGACCTGTCATTGCTTTTATATTTTACTACTGGCCTGACCAGTAGGGGGTGTGGCTGGGTTTAGCTGACTTTGCTAGACTTTGCCCAACATTGCTCTATGTTTACCGATGTTGCCCAACACACTAATTAGCGCGGTGCACACCTCCACGCAAACATGTTTGGTTTTCACTAGTTGGCATGATGCACAGCTCCGCGCAAAGCTATTGCACTAGTTAAACCAGTGCTTAGCTATGGGCAATTATTCTTACATGTGCTTACTATTGGTAAACACTGGTTAGCAGTGCTTCACATTGCTTTACATAGGTTACTTATGCATTCATTAGTATGCATGACCGTTTCACTTTCTTATATATATTTAAAATATCAGTCACTACTACATAGGCCATTTCAATGCATTTTAATAAGATTTAAAAGGTAAATTTCAGGAACTATTTTTATGCACGGATTTCCTACAGAGAATGGAAAGGGGAGTGGTGGGACTCAAACCGAGAATGCCTCCTCTTTGTGTGAAGGCTCTACCACTACATTATTGCTATTTGGCTTAATTTGCATATAAGTGGTTTATTATCCTCTTAGATGTCGAAACTGTTAACTGTAGCTAAGCAATGGGCACACCCGTGCACACACACTCAAACATGGGTAACTATATGGTGAATAATAAAAATAAATATTTGTTTTACATTTTATTTCATTTGTACAGGGCTTTTTAATGTGGGGGAGTGTAGTGTTGGAGATATACACATTTGAGCGGGTTCGCTCATATCTGCTGACATTTGTAGATTTAGGCACTTGCAGGGGGGCATGGATATTTAGACTGCTCGGCAGTCTGACACGCCCCCTGCACTCCTACACGCTCCGTGTTAGCCACGGAGTTGAGTCAGCATGCCCTCATGCATATGCATGATGCGCTGACGTCATACTCTTAGACAGCCATCTCCGAGTAGGGCTTCGTTCATCTTACACGGAGGATTACTGAATCCCCCCTAGTGACATTCAAAGATATGATCAAATAATTCAAGACAGAATAGTCTTTTGAAATTCATAGACTGCAACTGTAACAAACCATTGTGATGCAGAGTAGCTTTCACTTCCCTTTAAGTAAAAAAAAAAAAAAAATCAAAAACATGAAACATAAATATAGGCATTTGCATCTAAAAGTAGCAGCATGTATTTTTGTGGAAAAAAATAATCTTTTATTGCTTTTCTATCCTGGGGCATAAAATTATTTGAACATTGATTTGTCATTAAAACTGAATATCCAGCTCTTCCTGTGCCTTTGATACTAGAAGCCAAATCTAACATGTAGAAAAAACAAACCACTGAACAAGAAGAAAAGATCCACCTCACAACTTCCTAAAGTAAAGTTATTAAGTGTTATATCCTTATAAGATATAAATGGACTTTTTGTTAAAAACTGCATTATTATTCATTCAACTAATCACAGTGACAATTAAAACAATTGGTCAACAAGATATTGCAACAAGATTACTCACAAACAATGCATTTTATTAAATTGATAAAATGTGAATGTAAGTAGATAATAAATCATCATTAAAATGCAAACATTCAAACTCTGGCATCCTTTTTTTTAAATACTGGTGATAGAAATATGATTGTTTAAATTTGGGAGCCATACCTCTCAACATTATATCACAAGAAATCTGGACAAATCCTAAATTAATGAGGGGACAAAGGCCCAAAAATAGGGACACGTTTTAAATATTGCTTGTATAATATTAGAAAGTTGGGTTTTGTAGGAGAGTTAAGGTTTTGTATTTCTATACATTTTCTGAAGAATATGACAACCGAAACTTAAGTAGCTATTATTATTTAGTGAATTTGGTCCTCATTGATTTGCCAGAAAACCACAAGTTTTATGAGGAACAGACCAAAAATATGAGGCAAACATCTGTCATTCTGCAAACATCTGGACAGTTGAGCGCTATGTGGGGAACACTGCTGCATTTAAATGAGTCTACTAAACCAGTTCCTTGTATTCAAGTATATTATTGTAGTGACTATTTCTACCATCTGAATTCACTCTTTCCAATACATGGAAAAGAAATCAAAGTATTCAGAAGTTGTTCAATGTTTAAACAGAGCATTATTATCACACATTCAAATAGCATAATGGTGTTGATAAATCCTCTACTGTAAGCTTTACTCTATTTTACCAATGGATAATGATTCACACTTAAGCATTTAACAATGTCAGCAAAATGCTGCATCATAAAAATCTCATTTGACATCCCTGCCGATGGTATGATCAAATCCACTGATAGCATACCTCTCAACATGTAAACACAAGAAGTCAGGACAAAGCTAAAAATAATAGAAGGTCAAATGCCCCCAAAAATAAGGACAATATTAAAGTATTGCTCTTAAAACTTACAAAGTTAAAATACTAAAAGGTTTTGCATTAGCATTTCATGTTTATATTACGCTGTTGAAAACTAAAACTGTCGACAGGGTAATAATCGACATGAAAATGTCAAAACCCCCAAACATCGAACACACACAAAAAAAAAAGAACACCCAAACACAACACAAATTGCTCTATACAGGGGGGCAAGCCCCCCTGCATGCCCCATACCCCCCACTACTTAAATATACCAACTCCGAGATTGCACTACATTGCAGTAAATGGAAATCTTCCCTTACAGAGATTTCCATTTACACACGTGATGACTTTTGCTTTCGACATTTTGGTGCCAACAATATCAGCTTCGATATTGTCGGCCTTCTACAGGGTGAAGTAGACCCGTGTTTTCTGTAGGATATGAAGTTTGAAACTTGAATGTCTATTGTTATTTAGTGACATCAATCTTCAATGATTTGCCAGAAAACACCAATTTTATGACGGGCAGACCAAAATAAGAGACACAAATCTGGACAGTTGAGTGGTATTACTGACAGTAATATCTGAACTTTCCTAAAGTACCTAGATTGTTTGTAACAAATACGTTTGGATAGATTGCTACATAAACCATTCTCTTGACATTGCTTCTGTTTTGTTGTAAAAATTGTTTGACACTTTTTGTTTTTTCAGTGGTAAACAAAGGCCTATCTCCATGAGTGTCCAATATGTGTTGTTATCCCTAGAATCAAACCTAATGATTTTCCAAATCTTTTTTAGTGACTACATTGTCAGTAGAATGCCAAGTACAATGTTTATAGCGAGCAATGATAATAACAGTTCCCAAACATGTCATGACAATTTTGAAGATGGTTGCTTTTTTAGTTACCAAAAAATAAACCTTATAACAACTGGGTTAAAAACAATAAATATCAGACCAAAATGGAGCAACAAAACTACAAAAGTTATTGTTTTTTTTTTTTTGCTTCATTTTGCTGTGATGTTTATTTTTAACCCAGTTGTTGTAAGGTGGAATTTTTGGTTTGTTTTTTACTTCATAGTGTTCATTTTATTGAATAGTTACTTTTATACTTAAACAGAAATAGCGAAAAACAGTAAATAATTTAGGCAGTCCTTTGGTAATTAAACTGAGGTTACATTTGTGTGACTTGGTAGTAGCTTACATGGCTGTTGATATTCCCATGGCACTTATAAAGAAAGGCAATTTCTTTTTATTTATACCACAGAAGAACTGTAACATCATCATCAACCCCATTTTTACATTTCTGAATGGAGTGTGGTGTTGTATGAACTGTTGCCACATTTCTAAATCAGACACACTCTCCTACATTCTTTGACAGTTGTGCATGACTTGCAGTTCTTCTCTTTCGCAGACTCACTTAGCCGAATATGTTCTTCTCCTCTTGCCTTCTTCTTGTTCTCCCAAATCATATTTACCAAAATATCTTTTGCTTTCCTGAAAATGTGACCAAACCTCCATTATCTGTTCTCCTTAACTTTTATGTACTCTGGTGACTATCTGTATTATCGAACCATATGCTGCCCATTATAAAGCCATTTGCCAGAAAGAAATCTAGAATGGTTGATCCTTCATTTTTCTTCTTACCCCACCAGTGTGGACCCAGGCAGTCCTCATATCCTGTTCTCTCTGTCAACATATGGGCATTCAGACCCTCATTATCAACAACAACTCATTCTGTCCAATGTTCTGTTGAAGATCATCCAACTGCTCTCTACATGCCCTATTTTCCTCATTATGAAAGCACTGCTATAGTACATAGACTGGGGTATGAAAACTAGTTTATGTTTATACAGGAGTCGGATTGTTGTGAGGATACCACTAATTGTGATGACTTTCTCACTGTCTTCAGAAAACTCTATCTTATCACAATTCTCACAAACATTTCTTGCTTATCATCCCTTCGATTAATAAACCCTGGATGTCAAGCCAAGTGACTTTGCTGCACTGCCATCCCACTTAGTCTCTTAGACGCTCAGGATAACCAGTCTCCTCCTTACCGTCATGTCATCCACTTAACCAACTGTGCTGTCATTGAACCTATATTTAATGTACAATGTGTAGTTCAGGTTTGGCAGGTTGATTGGTTACTAAGAAGAGTTATTGCATGTAACCCAAGTTGGGCATCTGGACAACAGACAGCCAGTAGTTTAATTACCTAGGGATGCTAGGCATTATGGGAGATACACAATATGGGCACGTTGTCCTTTTCTGCTGTTAGAATGGGTTACTGGCATAGGTCAGAGAGAGCTAAGACCTCAACCCCACTTAGAACTCACAAATACCCATGCTACCTTTGGTTATATTAATCAGTATGACCAAATCGCATATATTTTACTTGAGGTCCTCACCATTTTGTTTCGCGCAGAAGTGGGCGTGTCACCAACTGAGTGACAATCCGGTCTGCATATGTAATTAGCCTTCAAGTAATCGCGCGTGCATACATGAGAATATTAACGTATTATCCACCATCCAGTAGTGGACCAGCATCCATCCAGCAAGATGGGCAAATGGTAGCACTAGAAAGATACAATATGAAATATTTTTTGCTGCTTTTGCCATTTGCCCATCTGGCTGGATGTTGCTAGAAATATTCACTTTATGTTTATTTAATTTTTATAATTTAGTTTAGTATAAAACAGTTTAATTAGCCTTCAAGTAATAGCATGTGGTAATGCTATAAAAGTATGCATCAATATGTGGCTAACTATGCATACATGATGTGAGAATATTAATGTAAACACAAAAGGTCAATGCACTATAAACCCTTACTGTAGATGACAGAAGCAGAAACAGGTATGGTCATATAGCACCCCAGTTTGTAATAGCCTGCTTCTTGGAGCATGCCACATCGATAATTGCAGCCTCACACAGGCTTATATACCAAAAACAAAGTATCACACCTTAACTTTAACCTCATGTAACCTTTAATGTAATGTAAAATGTAACATTAACAGTTCATCCTGACCGTGGCATTTCCATTCGTATAGCCGAATATAGTTAAATATTTTGCATCACACCTTAAGTTTAACCTCAGGTAACCTTTTAATACATATAAAACTACATTACAAGTAAAAACCAGGGATTTTTAAAAACAGGTTAACAACACATTTAAGCTAAGTGAAACCAACTTACAAGGCATTGAAGTGGCAGCATTTTGATTGAAATCATTTGTACCTCAAGAGCCACTCATTAAAGAGATGTTTAAGTTGCAGATTTGGAATTACATTTATTTATTAATATTGTAATATTGGAAATTACTAATGTTGGTAATGTTTTACTGTTTTATTTATTGTTATATTACATGTCAGTGCGCTTTTCTTTTTTTGACATCTGATGGTACATTCGGAGGGAATGCATATTCATGAATGGCATATTACGGGGGTAGGTTTTGGGTGGGGCTTGCTAGTATGCACCTGGTGAGGCTCTCAAGTAAAATATCACCAAAAAAAACTGTAGGGGGTGGTACTGAACATTACCCTCATATGAAATTGAAAATATAAAGCACATATTCACAATATTTGGAGCTTTAGTGTCCCCTAATCTTTAAAATGTCATGTGAAATCAATTTAAGAAGAAGAAGAAGAAAAAAATGAAATAATGAATTGTTACATAAAATACTAAAAGAAAAATTACTAGAATAATAAAAGTGACTAGAATGACTTTATCATTCTTCTGCATTTTCTCAGAGATTTTCATGAGGCCATTTCTGTTTTTAGGGAAATGTAGACAGAAGAGCAGATATTCTGCAACCCTCTACTCCTTCACATTTAATTCTGCCAGATAAATGCTAGTTTGATTCCTTCATTGTGTAAGAACTATCTAGTCTGAAAATTACAGCTAAATATACATATTGACCTAAGTCTCAAACTTAAAATAATATTTAAAATTACTGCATAAGAAGTAGAAAACACAAAAAGAATGTTCTGGAACACCTAATTCAGAAAAAAATCAAACAATTCAAGGAAGTGTGCTTATTTGAATATTCATATTTGTTGTGTTGTCATAAATTCCTTGCAGGTTTCTTGAGTCATATTTTCCCCTTACCACCTAACCACCCCACATCACTACTGAGTAATGTGCTTAAAATATTTATCATATGGACAGCTGCTTCAAATTGGGCAATAAGTCTTATTGCACAAAACTGAATTAGTCAGCAGACTGGAGCTGCTCTTCTTTAAAAAAATAGCTTGTAATTGAGCCATATTGCTCTTACAAGTTAATAGTTTACATAATTCATACTCAATAGTTGCTAAGTACAAGTAGTTATTTCCTCCATAGTAAAGTCCAACACATCTTATTTAACTGAATATAATAATCATCTATTCAAACTAATTCTCCAAATCCCTGGACTGAAATGGAGGGTTATCTGGCTTGCCCTCACTCTGTTGTCTGTCTCATAGTACTTGGTATCCTTAGGCATTGTATTGGCTGCCTAATGCTCACAGATAACAATCTTTTACTTCATACATAACATTATGTTTGCGAGAAATTAATGTATGTAGAGTATGCAACCAGCATAGAGCCTTGCTATCACAAAAAGATGAAGATTGGGAGTAGACCTGGATACATTTCTGTTCAAACCAGTCAGTCTGTATACTGTTTTCTGTGTTTCATGTACAATGATTGCAGATATATGGATTTAATTTAAAACTTTTACAGCAAAAATACTGACAGCCATTTTCTACAAAAAAAAAAACTCTCACATTGTGAACAGACTTAGCATGAGCAACACATAAATATATGTATATATATATATATATATATATATATATATATATATATATATATATATATAGATAGATAGATAGATACGGTTCCACTTGAAACCATCGAATGTTCAGAACATAGAAGTTCTAATCATCGAGACCAGAACATCGATGTTCAGAACATCGAAGGTTCAAAGTGAACCACAGAAAAACAAATAAACAGTCAAAAACTATTTTATGCAGGGGGGCTTCGGCCCCCTGCACCCCCCCATGTGGGTGGCTGTGCCCCCCACACCCCCCTACTTTAATATTCCAACTAAAAGATCGCACTACAGTGGGGTAAGGGAAATCTCCCGTTTACCACTATACGCGGTAGCGCTAAACGGGAGATTTCCCATACCCTACCTGCAATGCTAACACTCAGATGGCACAGACACAGACACACAACATGCATGGCACCTTGTTGCCCTGCATATACACCCAAAACTTACCAGTTTTACTTACCTGGCACTTCCACTTTGAACCTTCGATGTTCTGAACATCAATGTTCTGGTCTCGATGATTAAAACTTCGATGTTCTGAACATTCGATGGTTTAAAGTGGAACCATATGCACACACACACACACACACACACACACACACACACACACACACACACACACAACCATGAATTACATCCCCTTGTATGATTGTGTATGACATGACACCGGCCGGTGTTTGCTGGTAGTTATTGACTGTAATCTACAAAATTTTTGACAGAAAATCATAAATTTTACAAGGAACAGATGACATATGAGACAAAATCAGGGACAGTTCAGAACTGCACCCTGTGTGCATACAACCACAAACACACAAAGTCTGAAACTCACATATGTGTCATGTTTTAGTGATTGCAATCAACAAAAATACACTGGAAAGCCACAAATTTTGCTGGGCATAACCTAAATCGAGTTTCAACTTGTTTGCTTAAGAATTCTGGACAAAACTAAAAATAATGAAGAGACAAAAGCCTAAACGGCACAATTTTAATTATTAGTATTATTATTATTATTATTATTATTATAATTATTATTATTATTATTAATATTAAAAACAAGATGAGCAGGTAGCACAAGACTCAGGAACACTTTAATTAATGTACATATAATTATCTGAGTGGAACCGCATTGGCAAAAATGGGGACTCATGAGGCCCCCATGTTAACACCTTGCAATTGTTTGTAATATTCTACAGCAAAGAGAGCAAAATTATTGCTCAGAATCAGTTCCATAAAATCAATGACAAGTGTCACATTTCTGTCAAAGAACCACATTTAGACACCACATCACCAACCCAACACAGTCCCTCTTCATAATGAATGGCCATAAACAAGCTTTTAATATCACAGGTTACCAGCAAATAGTTGTCATAAACTGCAGTTCTTCTGAGTTTGTCCAAAAAGTCCCAGGAATCCCAAATAACGTGGGTTTTTCATGCTTTTCCATGGTTGGGGCCTTGCCTTTGTTTTCTTGGACAGCAACTTTTTGCATTTATTGTAAAGTTTGTTGATGCTGGATGTCCACCATGGCAGCTTGTATTTTACTTGGGGCTCTGGGTTTGATTCTTTCTGGGACGACCAAGTTTATACAATTATATGTGTGATTGTACAGGGCTTTCCTGCAAGCTTCACCATAGCTACTACTTCCAGCTAGCAGTGGGGGTTGGAATGCATTTATACTTTCATGTAGGAGGACATAGTTTGCCTTAGTGAAGGTTTTTAGTCTGATTTTACCCTTTGTGAGTTTTTCTGTTAGTGCCAGGTCAGAGGTGACTGATCTGTGGTCAGTTTTAACTAATGAGGATCCAACAGTTGTGGCAGTGCATCTGTCTGACATGTTGGTGATGACCAGATCCAATATATTTATTCCCCTTGTCAGGGAATGGACAATTTCTTCCAGGGCATGTGAATTAACAAAGTCAAGGAACTTTTGCGCTGGCATAGGTTTCCCATTTGATGGTGGGATAATTGAAATCCTCCATAACCAGTGTGTTCAGTAAAATCTGGATTGTCTCCAGTCTGGTCACGTAGACTTCATGAGTGTCGTGACCCATGCAAGGGGATCTATAACTGGCTATGACTTGAACATAGTCTTGCCCAATGTAACCTGGGACTGCAGTAACTCCATGGACTTGTCCAGTCTAACTAGATAGGAGGTGAATTTATCTATAACATAGACTGAAACACTACATTCTTGGATTTCATACAGTCATTTTGCAGTCTAAAGGTGAGGAACACATTGTAGCCACTTATTTGCCTCTCATCTCTTCCTCTGTAATATCTCTTAGTCTTCCCCTGATCTCACTATACTGCAAACACCCCTCTGTGCTCAGTCTCTCTACAGTCATACACATTAAATCAGTATTTTTGCTTTAATACTCTTTCTTACCCATACCTATTCTTCATAGTTAACAGAACCCTCAACACACACAGTCATCCTCACCCATATCAATTTCCCTACACCTATATTCTTCAACATCTTCACATCTCAAAATTACCTTTAAGCCTTATAGATACAGCACAATCTATTATTACAAATGTCAACTTCCACTTTCCCCAAATAGCCCCCCAAGTTCCTATCTTAACTACATTCCTATCCTCTGTCCTTCAAACCCCTCTGTTTCCTACATTGCAGAAACAACATTTCTCCTACAGTGCCACATGCTAATACCTTATTTTCCTGTTTATACAATTAACATCCTACCAACATCCATTACTGCCCCAATTCAAACAAAACTCTTAAATTATGTTCTGCAAGCAAAATACCTCTGAACCTCATCTCCTTGTCACACCCCATCTAGATCAAGACACTTATATTCTGCAGTTCAATTATAATTATCTAAAACAACAGCCATTACTCACAAATTAGGCATTAAACATAAAATCAAGCAAGCATGCCTTTAACTGTGCTGTCACACCTCCATAACCATAGAACTTAGTGGTGATAGCCACACAAACTCAGGTCCAGCTCACTATATTGGAGCACCAGACCGCCCATCCTTAGTAGTTCCTTTATTGATACCATCTCACCCATAGTCCCACCCTGTCTTTCATCTATACCACATAGGTAGGTATAGGCCATATAAGCCCAGCCAAAAAGGTACCCTGGCTTTAACCACCCAAGAAAATTATTTTCTTGTGCCACTGTCGATCAGAGCCACAGAAGTGATCCCCAGGGTGAATTTCCCATTTCCCATCCAATCATCAAGATTTTTCTTGAAGAGTGTTAATGAGGAGTTTGTCTGATTGCTAATGAGGAGCTTTGTTTGATAAATAAACTGCCTCTCCAAGGCTCGAACCCAGGACCCTGCACTCCATACACAAAGTGATTTACCACTAAACCATGGCAGATAAACATTCTGCTGCACTGGCCGGGAATCAAACCCGGGCCTCCCTCATTGCAGGCGAGAATTCTACCATCAACTTGCAAAGTACTTATAACAAATTCTCTGAAGCACATGCCTGGATAGTACTACACATTCAGACATCGAAGTTGCCACAGAAACCTGGCTGTGCCAGGGAATACAAAATGTATGAATAATTCCACCAAGCTACAAACTTATATTAGCAGAGTCAAGAAAGAAGCTGGTGGTGTTGCCATTTTCTACAAAACACAATACACATCTCCATTTCCTCCTACACCCTGTCAGCTTTCTCTAACTCAGAAATCACACTTCTTCTTTCGGTTTTCCCAGTTAGGGATCGCCACAGTGGCACTCCGGTGTGCTAATGATTGGCAGCAGATTTTTACAGTGCCAAGGTGCCAACCTTACGCCCAACATTCAACGAAGGCACGCCCATTCATGCATGTTTTTCGAACACCACTCAATCACGGGGATAACATGTAGACTTCACACAGAAGGTGCTCCAGCCAAGAATTGAATGGGAGAACCTCTTGCTGTGAGGCGACAATGCTACCACTGCACAACTGTGGCTTCACTTAACTCAGAAATCACACTAAGTGTACTAAATACTCGTAAGACAATTGAAATCACATATTTCCCTAGATAAATGCTGGAAGATCTCCTGTGCTGGATCCTCTCAAAATCCCTCATGAAATTTTAATATTGTGTGATGTTAATATAGATTTTTAAACCATTCAATCTATATAATATGCTTCTGTACAAGTTCACCTTGCTTATAGCCAGAAAGAACAATTAGATATAACAAAACCGCAGCCAGACTACTAACCTTCAGTTGGATAATAATGCTTTCTTCAGATAAAATCTCATCCCATGGAACTCTGTCAGACAGCCAAAGGGGTCAATAGACAATCGTCACAGTAAGGCACCAAAGCAAGATCCCCATAACACATCATCGCAACCAGGTAAGAAAATTTACTACTTTTTGTGAAGATAGTTTTACTAATATAATACATGTCCTTAACTGGAAGTCACTAAAGAGTCTCCATATATATGATGCTGTCTCTGAGTTCAGTATAAACTTTCTAGGTGTTCTATGCACAATACCCACCCCCAGAATAAAAATGGTCAGTGCCAATCCTGCCCCATGTTTATCCTTTCCTGGAGGTGTCAACAAAAAAATAAAACAGCTCTTACTGCAATAGCATAAAGACACTTAAGAAACCTAATAACACCAATTAATCACCAAAAATAAGAAAACATTACTCAACCAATCAAAATATATACATTAATAATTCAAAGCTGTTTCAGGCCTTGATCAATAAACTGTTAAATCCAGGACTAGCTACACAGGCAACAACAAACACATTTTTGCCCCATTTTCTTGGTTTGGACTGTGCCTGTCACTCCTCCCAGACAGTAGCATTCTGGAAAAAGTCAAAGACTAGTGTGAAATACTAATACCTGGCATTACTGACTGACTAATCATTAGCTATTTAACAGAAAATCTGCAACGGTCAATCAATCAGCACAAAAATATAATGATGCAAGCCAGAAAACCATGTCCATTTAGTCATTGACATTCATGTCCTGCCTGCAAACACAGCAAACTAAAGCAAAACTATAAAAAATGATCGTCTGACTGCTAAGAGTCAGACAACAGACTCAAAGAGATGGTCAGTAGGCATACAGCCACAGAAAAAGGTATGATAGGACATTCTGCTTCCTTCACAATTCAGTGATATGGTGGCAGCCTGGATTCTTCACACCTCCCCGGTGAACATCACGGCACAGCTGACAGCTGCTTAATAAGCTTCATTTACCAGGTGTTGTTCCACTGCTGATCAGGGCCAGCTGCAAAATTAATTCAAGAAAGTAAAACAGCTCCTTCTCCAGACTCCAGCCAAAAACCATTCCACAAATCAACACTTACTTTTTAAAACATTATCGTACAGACAGGTTCAACCATTGCTGGGGCTGAGTCCTCTGCAGCAGGGGAGAAGCCATTATTATATGTAACAACAGTAATGACTATCTTTTGTTTTTAAACAAAGGCTTTTATCCATGGTTGAGTGGCAGTTTAAAGTACATACAGCTACCATATTGCTTAATAAATCTACTGCCTGACTGAGCATTCAGTCTGTTCCACTGCCCAGAGGGGGAGGGGCAGGTGAATCAGACCAACATGATAGGGATGGCTAGGGAACGAAGAAAGAAAGAAAGAGAAGAGTTACAAGGCTAAGGCCTATTATACCATGACCCCCCCAAAACGTGCATGCTGATTGGCCAGCGTGCACATTGTAAATCGAGTTATACTAATGGAAAAAGGTCCAGTCGCCCGGACTTTTTTCCATTAGTATAACTCTACTTTTAAAACACTGTCTCGCTATGTTAAATGGGTTTAACATAGCGAGACAGCTTTAAAATAAGCAACGGAGATCTCCGTTGCTTATTTTAAAGCTGTCTCGCTATGCTAAACCCATTTAACATAGCGAGACAGGTTTTAAAAAATGGCAACGGAGAAAGCAAGATCTACGTTGCTTTTTTTACTGTTTCGCTATGTTAAATGGGTTTAACATAGCGAGACAGTTTTAAAATAAGCAACGGACATCTCCGTTGCTTATTTTAAAACTGTCTTGCTATGTTAAACCCATTTAACATAGCGAAAACAGTAAAAAAAGCAACAGAGATCTTGCTTTCTCCATTGCTTTTGCCCACAGCTCTGATGTACTGCGCAGGCGTGCAGTACATCAGAACTGCCGCTGATGCCAGACATCTGCAGAAGGGCAGTAAACAGGCATTATACTATGCCATTATTTAAGAAAAGTATTAGTTTCTTTTCTTAAATAATATCATGGTAGAATAGCAATAACCCACTTCTGGGTGTGGGTAATGCTGTATTTACCCATGGTTGGCTTTGTTTGGTCCCTCGGGCTTCACCCTCGGGACCAAACCACGCCAACCGTGGGTAAATCCAGCATTACCCACACCCAGGCGTGGGTTATTGCTATAGTAACCCACCCCCTCCCCTTTCATCCATTTCACTGTTGATTAATTACTTGTATGTTAAGGTATTTAGCCCCTCTCAATAGTCATAGCCTTCAGTCCCTCTTCCTCAATATTTCTTCTTCACTAAACACCAGCAGAGGTTCATATTCTCCAGCTGCTTTTATCTTTAGATACACTGTGTGCAGCAAACAATGAGCAAAGGGGAATACAAATATAAAAGAGAATAAAATCTGCCATTGCAGACTAATAAGCAGCATACAACTTGTACCTGTGGTGTACTCCTACACATACATTTTCGTGGAGAAACCTTCCAGTCCTTGAACAAGGGTGTCTGTATGTTTACCTTATTTCCTTGGCTGTCCTTTGATAATTATCTAGGTTAGCAGAGTGCCTTGGATTCTCCCCTGCTACTTTAAATTCCAATTGATGGTTTCCCTCCCTTCCCCCACTCCCCAAGTGATTGCTCAGGTACAACACACCAAAGGTTCTAAAATCCCTGGATGCCATATTTGCTCTAATTGCAGCTGAAACCCCTCCAGGTGTAGCATCTCTAGTAAGTGTCCCTGGACTAGCTGATAGTTTTTTTTTAGCTAAGTTCTATCTGGAAGGTGCAGCCCCACTTCGCTCCCCTCCCACCCCCATATCATTACTTTTATACTTACCCATACAACCACACCCCCTCACTTCCTCCCTATTCCCCCACCCCTCTACTTCCTGTTCTCATACTATCTCCCTTCTTTGCTCCTCCCCACACTTACATACTATCCACTATCAAAGACTACTATACCTTACTCCCACCCCTTCCTCTCATCCTCTGTTCTACATCCCATAAAGTGACATGTCTCTTACAGCTCAAACTATACTCTTACCTTCTCTATTCCTTATACTCTTATCACCTCACCTCCTATCATTCACAATTACCTACTCCCTATTTCCATCCCTCAAACACCACTCTTAACTCAAGTACTACACCACAACCCTATCTACTAATTTGTCCCTCCATCCTTCCCCCCACCACCCCCATTCCTAAAATAAAAATACCCCCCCTTTAAAACAAAAAAAAACAAAGCCTACTTACTCAAATTAAAATCCCATTACAAACCTCTACTTCTGTCTGGTGACTTTCATCCTAATCCAGGCTCTACAGACACTACCCTGAGCAATAACCCCCTGTATCTAAACCTGCCACCCCTTCCAACCCACAAAAACAAGTACAATTCTGCTCTATCAATGTCAGGAGTCTTGTAAATAAAGTTCAAGAACTCCATGCTTGGATAGCTAACCATACTCCTGACATAGTTACCCTAACTGAAACATGGTTAAAACCACACCATCTGGACAGTGAAATTATCCCTCCCGGCTATAATATCCTTAGATTAGATCGACCTAAAAGAAAAGGAGGAGGAGTCTCCATACATTACTGTAATTGTCTCTCCCAAATCAGTCCCACACTAGACTTACCCTCCTTCTCACCAGCTGAACTCCTACTGACCAACTTCAAACTTAACAGTTTCAACACCATAACTGTCGCAGCAGTCTATATTCCCCCTGGTGATAATATTAACATAATTGAGAACATTCTATCTCACTCTCACATATCATCCACGATGAAATAATTATACTGGGAGATGTTAATATTGATTGACTTGCAATACAAGCTCCCAACAGTACTTCCTGTATAAACTTACATAGGTTTGAGCAGCTAATCACAACCCCAACCTACATTAATAAATATCACCTACCTAGCTCTCTTCTTGACTGGATATTGGTCTTCCACCCTCAAAACTGTCATAACTCCCAAACCCTTCCAAATGCCCTCAGAGACCACTGCCCTAAAACAGTTACCAGACATACTCCCCACCTTACCAAACCTAACAAATTTATTACCACCCACCCACTTTCTCATTTCTGTCCTAACTCCTTTATTCACCAACTCTCCAAAATTAACTGGTCTTACCTCACCACTCTTCCTTTAGATGAAGCTGTCCACTCCTTCAACACTACATTCCTAAACATTCTTAATTCCCTTGCTCCTCTTCACACAGTTAGAATCAAATCTAATACTGCTCCCTGGCTCACTAAATCTACCAGAACCCTCATGAAAGACCATGATAGGATGTGGAAAATGTGGACTAAAATTAGGACCTCTTCTCTTCTTCAGAAATATAAAGAACTCAGAAATTAAAAAAAAAAAATCAGCCATTATGACAAAATAAACTTCTATGCCAATCCTCCCTCTAATCTTAAATCAGACCCAAAGAAAATTTGGAGCTCTATTAAACAGACCCTTCATCCAGGAAACCCATCCTCTCTCCTAACCCATGTCCCAATGCAACACCTGATGACATAGCCAACAAATTTAGCAATCATTTTATAAACTCAATAACCTCCAGAATAAATTCCCTCCCCCCCAGAAACAACACTAACACCCCCTCAAACTCTATACCTCTTCCAAAACCTCCTAACTCCTTCTTTCTAAAAGTAGTGTCAACTAACTATGTAAAGTCATTACTCTCTAAACCTAAACCTTGCTCTCTATCTGTTGACAAGCTACCATCTTACTTTCTGCAGATTGCCTCTGAACCTCTTGTCTATCCTGTATCCATCTTAATCAACCGATCCATTTCTGAATCCTATGTCCCCACTGTATGGAAGAATTTCTTTACCCATTCACAAAGGGGGCGACTCCTCAGACATATCCAACTTCAGACCAATTGCCATACTTTCTACACTCTCAAAAATCCTAGAGAAATGCATACACAAGCAGGTAATGCATTACCTTCACCAAGAAAACCTTCTCACACTCACACAGCATGGTTTCTGTCCCAAGCATAGTACAACTACTGCACTCATATCATTCATCAATGTAGTCTCCCTAGCTTGTGATAACTGTGTGTGTGTGTGTGTGTGTGTGTGTGTGTGTGTGTGTGTGTGTGTGTGTGTGTGTGTGTGTGTGTGTGTGTGTGTGTGTGTGTGTGTGTGTGTGTGTGTGTGTGTGCATGTGTGTGTGTGTGTGTGTGTGTGTGTGTGTGTTCATAGGTTCATAGGTAAGTACTAGGCTATCTGCCTGAGGGCATATGTAAGCCTAGCCAGAATGTGTTGGCTTTCGCCGCCGTGTTAGATTAGTTTCCTGTGCCTCTGTCCAGCAGAGCCATTAGTTCTATGTGCTTCTGTCCAGCAGAGCCACTGCAGTGATCCCTGGGGTAAATGTTCTGTTTCCCATCCACTCATCAAGGTTTCTCTTGAATAGTGTTAGTGAGGGGCTCTGCCTAATGTAGATTGGATTCCTGTTCCAAAGCATGGGGAGTCTCTTGGACAGGAATCTATCCCTCCAACAAGTCCTATTTATCATTATGGTGAAGTTTAGATCCCTAGAGCATGTGGCTCTCGGGATTTTTTTTTTTTTTTTAGGTGGAGCATGTCCATCAATTCTGGGTTGGACATGGCCATGTATGTCAGGCAGAGATCACTTCTGAGTAGGCAGTATGCAACCGAGTACAGCTAGAGTTTCTTCAGTCGGGATGCATAGGGCATCTGTTTGAGGCCAGTAATCCTCTTGGGAGGTACTTCTGTGGTCTTTCCAGCTGTTGCAGGTGTCTTGGAAGGTACATCCCAAATGGGGCATTGTACTCTACGATGGGTCTGAAGAGTGATGAGTAGAGGGGCACAATAGCCTCTTTTGTTCTAGATGTGAACTCTTTTGTGATTAGGTGGGCCACATAGAAGGATTTTCTAAGCACCTTGGTAATATGATAATCAAAGGAGAGATTACTATCTACTTGGGTCCCCAGATCCCTTATTTCATTTTCTGTATTTAGGGGACTACCACGTATGTGGTAGTTCATGGGTACTTTGTTTTTTTCCAAAGGGGATGACTAAGCACTTTTTGGCATTTAGCTTGAGGCCATGATTTTGACACCAGGTTTCTGTCTTAGTGAGACCCTTGTGGAAGATGTCTGTATCAGCCAGATAGTCAATTATGGCCCCCAGTTTGCAGTCATCTGCAAATGTGGTCAGCCATAGTCCTCCTGTGCTTGCCTGTACCTCTGAGAAGTATATACCGGACAGTAGGGTTCCCAGGACAGAGCCCTGGGGGATGCCACTTGTTACCAGTTTAGAGTCGGACCTAGAGCCTGCAACTCTCACTGTGTGAGTTCCATCCGTGAGCCAATTGGCAACCCATCTCGTAATGTAGGGGTATATGCTCAGTCTGGTGAGCTTGTCTATAATACCAGAATGGGGAATAGTGTCAAAAGCCTTTGCGAGGTCTAGGTAGGCTGTGTCGACCTCCTTTCCCTCATCTAAAGCCTTGGTAACTGTCTCAAAGAAGTCCACGAGGTTTAGAAGGCATAATCTGCCCTTACCAAAGCCAAACTGGGTAGAGTCCAGTGTTTGGAGGTTCCCAATGTCTCTGTTAATGAGTTCCATGATGATATGCTCCATAGCCTTGCAGACCAGGCTAGTCAGGCTTATAGGGAGATAGTTCCTGGGGGCTGTTGTGGCTCCACCTTTGTGGAGCAGGATAACTGTTGCTGTGCGCCACTCTATGGGTATGTAGCCTGTAGAGAGGCTGAGTTTGAACAGTGTGTTTAGGTGAGGGGTTAGTTAATTTTGGAGTTCATGTAAGACACAGCCTGGGACACCATCTGGTCCCATTGAAGCTGCGTTTTTGGCTTTGGATAGGGCTGTTTTAACCTGTGTGTCAGTGATTGCCAGGGCTCTACATTCTTCTGGTATGGTTATGGGCCCTTTAGGGGGTGAGAGAGGGTGAAGTTTGCACTAGATCTGTCTGCCAGAATGTTGGCAATATCAGTCGGTTCAGTGTATTTTATGCCATTCTGCACTAACTCAGAGCAGATCTGAGAGTTTCCACTTAGATTCTTGACATAGCTAAAGAACGCTTTGTGGTTATCTTTGGAGTCCTTGGCAATTTTTCTTTCGAAGCTAGCCTTGGATGATTTTATGAGGGATCATAGTTTCTTGCTGATACTGATCAGGGATGTCTTTCCTTCTTGGGATTTTACTCTTTTCTGTACTAGTTTCCTCCTTCTATTGTATAGCTTGTTTATGGCAGGGGTCCACCAGACTGGTTTCCTTTTCTTAGAGGAGTGAGTCTTGGTTTAGCTTGGGATAGCACAATCCATGCATTTTTGCAGGTGCTCATAGAGTGCCTTTGTAAGTGATTCAGCAGCTTGGACAGCGTTGTCCTTTAGCATGGGGCTGTGTACCTTTCCACCTCAGTCTTAAGTACCGTGAAGTTTGCTTTTGAAAAGTTTTTCATGGTGGTTTCCTTGATTGCGGGTAGGGGTGGAATGTGGCTATCCAGAGTGATTAGTCTATGGTCTGATCTAACCAGCGAGGGTTTAACCTCTATTTTAGAATACCGGTCACCCATGTTGGTGATGACCAGGTCCAATATGTTGTCACCTCTGGTAGGGGTGTTGACCAGTTGATCCAAGGCATTCAAGTTTATAAATTCTAGTAAGCACTGGGCAAGGGAGTTAGTAGCTGAATAGTTCTCCCAGTTAATGTTTGGGTAAACATTAAATTGAAATCACCCAATATTAGGGTGTTTGGTAGGACCTTCATATTTTGCAGTGTCTCCAGAAACACGGAATGGGGGTCCTGGGTCATGGTGGGTGATCTGTAGCAAGCTACAATTTGTATTACAGTGTGTGTGTGTGTGTGTGTGTGTGTGTGTGTGTGTGTGTGTGTGTGTGTGTGTGTGTGTGTGTGTGTGTGTTTTAGTGTATGTGTATGCATGAATGTGTGAATCTGTTTGAACGTGTTTGTGGGGGTCTGTTATACCTTCCTACTCCCCTAGAGTGATATGCAAATCCTGGAACATTTTGGGGGGTACTAGAGATAAATATTAAAAAAATAAAAGTTCAAGGTTTTTAGCATAAAAGACATTGGACAAAGGTATAGTAGACAGCAGGAATAACTACTAAAAAATAAAACAAGGTTTTTATCAGGAAAGATGTGAAATGAGGACAATATTAGATATCAAGGATGTCACTAAATGGTGGCCTAAAGGCATTAAAACATATTCTAACCCTGTACTCTTAAAGGTTACACAGAAGATAATAGTCCCCTGCATGTTCACTAGACAACAGTGTAAAAGTAAAATATCATCAAGTCTTCAAACAAAAAACTAAAGTAAAAGGAGGGAATGGTAGGAAATACTACACAATGGACACTGAAAGCAGCAGCATTAGCACCACAGATTACCTTATCAGTTAGTGTAGCCAGGGTATGAAACTGTTATCTCTGGCATTGCTCAGTGACTACAACGGTCTGTGATTTACAAGGCACAGACACCAGCAGGAGCATCCTGTGAAATCAGGGGCAGGCAGTTGGGAGGGATGGGTGTATGCCTGTATAGGGAGATGCTTCACGACAAAGTCGGGAGGTACACTAGATGACACCAGAGGGAGTATTTTAAATATGGTTGGGAGTGATGTAAATATTTAATAGAACAATGGGTTTACATCAGGACACACTTTATGAACATTAAGGACAATACAGGTGTGATGTCTTGCACTATTAACTCATGGACAGGGATAAAAAGTAGGAAAACACATCAGGGACATTCTGACAACTCAGAAACAGGTTACTGGAGTGTCTGTGTGTGTGTGTGTGTGTGTGTGCACATGTGTGTGCATGTGTGTGTGTGTGTGTGTGTGTGTGTGTGTGTGTGTGTGTGTGTGTGTGTGTGTGTGTGTGTGTGTGTGTATGAAAATGAATGAAGGGGATGCCTCTGCCAATGCAATACATGGGCTGCTAGTGTTAACTATTACAGGAGGGTGCTGTTGAGTACTAGTGGTAGTTAAAGTGATTTAGAGACATGCAAATTAGCTGATAATGATGTCTCTCCCCATTGCAACTAACATGTCTCCAAATCACAAATTGTGTAAACAGTCTTTTTTTTACCACAGCTTTCACTGCTGGTTTTTGGGGTTCCTCCTGATTCCCTGGAGTTATTTTCATCAAAATTTCCAAGTCTAACAAACCTGAATGGTTGCTGAATCATCCAAATCTTACCTTTGCAGGCAACATTCTACATTTCTATACATATGTATTTTTTTTATAATGCATGTCTAGATTACAAAGTCTACAGTACCCAGGGTGCTTTGATAAACTGCTAATTTCCACTATTCCAAACATCAGAAATGAAAAATAATTCCCCAAAGACAAAAGGATGAAAAAAATAACTTTTAAATATTTTGTGTGTGTGTGTGTGGGGGGGGGGGGGCAAGCTATTCATACCTCAGCGGTTGTATATAACAACCTAGAAATCACACTGCCAATGATCTCTTATGGGAAACAGCCATCAAGGTTATGTTTTTTAGTATTTTTTTTATTTTTCTGTGGGGCACTGATGCTCAAGGTGTTTTACCTGTATGACACGTAGAGGAGCCAGTGTCCAGTTACAAATTGTGATACTTCTCAAATTATGAAAAAGCCAGAAGGTTTAGGATTTTGCATAGAATTGTTTACATAGCTACTTTTATAAGCCAAGCAGATTTCAAAGAATTTTTCTTAGGATAACAGGAAATAAAGAGATGTGATAGGAAGACAGATACAATTAAAAGCATGTTTTTTTGGGAATATAATGAGATGGCAGATTGGAATAATTCCATAACAAATACTTTGTCAAAAATTTTGCGGAGCAAATAGCTGTAAAAGGAAATTATAGGTTCTTAACTGTCTAGACATAGTAAGGCCTTGATAATTTTAATGCTACTGATTCCCAAAAAAGTAATTACTAGACAAAGGAAATCAAAATCTGAACCAGTTGTGACTGAGATAAACAATGTGGACGTGGGATCTTTAGAAATAGAGAAGGAACAAATTTTATTGAAATAAATGGAATTTGTGGGAGCAATACATGGAAAGTAATATGCAATAGGAAGACTGTGATTCCCTTTGGAATCTCGAAATCCTAAAACCTTGATATTCATATGGTCGAGACCATATGATTGAAGAAAGGAAATCTGCATATAGTGCGGAACAGGAGATTTCCCTTTTCCTCACTGTAGTGCGATCTCAGAGTTGGTATATTTAAGTAGTGGGGGTACTGGGGGGCTTGCCCTCCTGCAGAAACATTAAAAAAGTTTATTTTTTATGTTGGATTTATTTCGGAATCTTGACATTCCGAAACATCAATCATATGGTCTCGATCATGTGAAATTTGATGTTTCAGAAATTCGAGATTCTGAAGTGAATCCGAAGACTGAGGTTTAAGGGAAGGTAGGAACTGAATGATTTTTTTAATGCAGTGAATGAAAAGTATTAGAAATAAAACATATGTGTATTACAAGAAAATAGGAACGTAACCTTTCTATTATTTCTTTTTTTTTCTATTAATGTATTAATCTCATATCATTCTTTTGGATGATCCAATACATTTACTAAAAATCCGACGAGAAAGGCTGGATAAACATTAGGGAAGAGAACCCTGTCTAGGCTTTGTGCATCACTGAAACATGTATGACTCGACTGTGAGATACACTTCTGGAAACTCTTCATTAAGAATATTCAAGCATACCACTATGAGCCTGAAAAAGTCTTGTTGCTAAAATAGTAAAATAAAGTAATTTGAAATTTGATCAGAAAAATAACTTATGCTCAATTATAAGATATATAACTACATTAATGATGCAGTGAGATGAACAGCATAATAGAATCAAATAAGCAGTAATTCCATCAATGAAGAGATAATGAACATGGTGTCAATGTCATGAAACAGATTTCTGACAGAAGAGGAACATATTGTACACTTATGTCATGCAGTGATAATATTAGTGGAACAGAAAAAAATAATGGACAATTTGATCAACTAAAAATTGTTACCAACTACAACTTTTTACTTTTTGTGGCTGCAACATAAAAATCTGCTATCTTCTGACATTTAGAAATTCATAGAACAAGATGTCCATATTCTACTAGGAGGCATTAATAATCTTTTCTGCACAGAGCTGAAAATTAAGTAAAGGCTTCATTTATAATTCATTGATGTTCATCTGACTTAGAGTTACTTTCACTCTCACTATAATTATCTCCTGCTAGATGTCATGTAAATCAGCTAAGCCCCCCCCCCCCGATGTTTCCATAAAATTTCCAGTCTGCTGTTAGACCTCTGATTAATATGAAATGTATTTTATACTGTTTTTGCAGTACTGCCTTCTATACTTTCATTTCCTGATATGCAGAGAAAAGCACCTTTTAGCCATCTGTTTCTGGAAATTTCTACACATTTTTTTTTTTATTCAGATACAATGTACAACATGGTAGCTGTACGGTATTCTTTCAAAACGGTAAACCAGGTATCCAGATAGATGGATTATAAATGTCATCCTGAAAAACATAAATCAGGGTGGATTACATAATTTTGGACTAGAAAGTTAATCTTGACAAGCAACACAGCAAGGCAATGAAAGCTCATAGTTGTACAAAAATGCTCATATAAAATTACTTTTATGTAAGCGTGGATTATGCAGTGCTATCTCTTATTACTTTTAATGATACAATACTGCAGTTTTTCTGTCTCAGACTTTCAATCAACTGCAGTTGGATTTATTCTGCCTCTTCAGTTTTGCTACATTTTCTGGCAGTGCTTACAATACAATAAAGATCTTGTTAATAAATGTTTATTCCCTTCCTTATATATTCATAATGTGCCAGTTTTGGCATCTGTTTTCTTCTTTCCCATTTGCTAACTTGCCATGATTTATGAGTGCATTATCGAACACATATTGGCATACTATGTAAGTTATACATTCAGGTTTACTGCTATACTTTTTCAGTGGCTTTGAGCTGCATTTAGCTAAACAATAATTTCAGAACTGCAAATTTTAGCTCATGGTCACAGATGCTTACATGGCAATTTTATTGTATCATCAAGTTTGTGTTAAAAAGGGAAGAGATGTCATTGCAGTACTGCAGATCTTAGCTACTAGCTAGTAATCAAGGAGGCTCTATCCTCACCATGGGCAACAGTGAGGGGTGTACACAATGGGAGGATGACAAGTACACACACAGTAAAGCACAATTTTTCTTAAGACCACACAGAGATCACAGTCAGTCTGGGGCTGGTTTCTGCCTCTTTCTCCAGAGTCCCAGTAAGACTCCCCACTTGCACAGCGATAGGGTTAAGATCTCAGCCAAATGGTCAAGCCAAAACCTCCAACACCCTCTCTGTCCAACCAGAGCTACATATCCCTGCCCAAGTAGCTGACACACACACATACTTTGAGATTTGATTTATATACCAACACACAGAAACTCCTGGGGAAGGCTAGCACAGGTTTACTAGCTATGCCCCCCTTATGCCCAGACTATAAGTTAGTTATCACTGCCACCAACCACTACTTATCAGCTACTCTAAGGCCCTTACAAAGAGTGCCCAATCCTACTGTGTAATGTTACTATTATCCAAATGGTAAGTGTGACCAAGGGACACCAAATACATATGCAAGTACACTAAGAGCTTAAATATCTCTAAACAAACCAGCCACAATTTGAAGGTTTAAATATATTTAATAATAAATAATAAAATCTACATCTAATGATGGTAATATATATTTATACTTACTTCAAAATATTACTCTACGTGTTCCTTTTTATATTATTGCCTATGTAAGTATTGTTTTTATGGAGCTTTTCTCCCGGGCCTCCACTGAAAATGGGCGACACCCAGACAGACTATCCCGGTAAACACATGTAAAATAATAAATAAATAAATAAATAAATAAAAGAACAAGACAATACTCAAACAACACAGTAACTACAGAGTTCAGAATCACAGGAAATATTGTAAAACAACATTGCAGGACAGTCTCAAATAAATACAGAAAACATTTAAACTAATCTTTACTATATTCCTATCTATATCTAAAATATACTATGCCCTAAATGAACTTACTTACAGAGCAAGGCAAATGCAGATGATGAATCTTTCTAGGTCGAAGAGAAGATACAAAATGCCCAGTCTTTCTCTGAGAGAGTTCTTAAATTAATAATCAACATTACTGCTGCACTAGCTCAGATGACATCACTCTTTGTCAACTGATTTCAGTTCCCAGTCTAAGCAGACACTTAGAATTTAACACCTCTTTTTCAAAATTACACAACTCTCAGAAGTGTGCAGCTGCTAGGAAGTCATAGAGCAATAAAAACACTTTTAAGTTTGAAACCTAGTAATTAGTTCTGTTTCAAGACAATAGGAAAACCTCTAGCTCTAGACATTGTCTCTGCTTGCTGCACTGAAACTGAGATAACACAATCATAAAACACTAACTTTTCAACTTATTTTCTTGAAGTTTTGCAAGTTAACTCTGTATGTTCCAGCTTCTACTATTAAAACATACATATGCACAGGTATATAGTTTACATACATTTCTGTTCTTTCCAGTAGGGTACACTGTGGCTACATTCTTGAAGCTCAGTACATAACATACAGCTCTCTTACCTTTGTAGGACAAGCATATGAATCATAGTACTATTCACAAATGGCATATGATTATTTACAAAATTCTAGATAGCTGGGTTGGCAGTATCACATTTCTATATAAATCATATTAATATTTTCAGGTGACATATAATTATTTACAAAATTCCAGATAGCTGGGCTGGCAGTGTCACAGATACCATAATCCAGATATACTGTGATAATAATGTCTTGTTAATGTTCATAGGTGAGTACTAGACTTACAGGTTAGCACTAGGCTAACTGTCCTTGTGAGTCATTTTAAGCCTAGCCAATTATCCCATGTGAGAATCAAACCTCACACCTTGTGTCTGTAAGTTAAGCATTTTAGCATCATGTGTGCCCCCTTTGCAGCTCAAATGTGTGAGATGCCTAGTGTGAGGAGCAGTGCAGCCAGAATTTGTAAAATAATTTGCTTCCCTTAACAGATGTACATAGCATGCCATATCTGCTGCAGGCTGATTTGGCCACTACTAAATTATTGACAGGTAATAAAATTATGATACACTATTTCTAGTCTTAACTGACAGATGCAGTTCAATTCTTATGCCTAGATTGGGCAGGGTTCTCCTTATTGTGTTGACATAGGCAAACCAAACTGACATGAAACAGAGCAAGAACAGGATTTCCCTCACCAGACAGTTGCTACAGTATGGAAAGCTGAACACATCAAAGACTGCACCAAAGATGCAGTACAAGGGTACTTCCAAACAAGGTAACACTGCTAATCATTTCTGATATTCACAGAGCAATTCACTGTCTAATGTGACTCATGGTTTCTTCTATGTCACTCTCATTTTGGTGTCATACAATTGTTATCAATAACCAGTTTTCAGGATAATTCCACCAGATTAACAATATATTAGAACAAACCTTTGCAGCTCTGCACATTATATTCAATTATGGCATAAAGGCAATGCTGATTACTACCATACAAGTGATATTCAACTATAGTGCTTGTTTAAATGTTTGGAATAGATGTAAGTACTCATTCCCTGACAGATGCATCTAAACTTTGTGTCTAGACCAGTCTTTTCTGTAATCATACTTTGTTTTCACATACTGTCTACTCCCCTCACTAAAAAGTTATGCACATTCTGTGTACACCTCAGATTCCTAATTGTGATAAAAGTGAATGAAATATTAGTCGTATTTAACATATTTCAGTTTGTTGTCCTTAGATACGTGCTGCCCCTTGTTAACAAGTCAGGTAAATGCCCTTTGAATTCTTACTCAGCCTATCTCCTCTTCAACAAAAGCAGAGTCTTTCTGTGCAAATATCTCAAATCTGATTGAGAAAGAGAAATAAATAATGACTATGACAATATAAAAGTATTGCTCTCAGACACATGTATTACCCTACCCTGACAAACCATAGCAAAGATCATTTGACACTGATCATATAACTGCCATTTATTTTCATATAGGGTCATCTCCATTGCTGACTTCTGAATGTTTGCCACATGGACATCTGAGATAAATAATGCTTCAGTCACATACTTTACACCTTTGCACTAATTCTCATGTACTGTTTTTCAGACAATCGACAGCAACAGTCATAAGGCAGGTTGATCAAGAAATGCCCTTTGCTTTGACATTCACAGTTTGCCTCCAGGCTAAAGCCCATAGCATTCAGTACCAAAGGTGAGTGCATTTACTACTGAGCTACTGAGACTATTTCATAGCACAAACAGTGATAGCCATTTTTTTAAATAGAGCAACACAGACTTGCATTGAAAACAGATTTAGTAATAGCAGCAGTAAACTATTCTTCTCTGCTCTTGATATTCACACCCCCTGAAAATACATTGAAACTCACATTCATTCAAAATGCATCTGGCCAGTAGTGGATTAAGAGTGCATTGGGCCTCAGGCTGTTTTCAATCTATGGGCCCCCCTACACATTTCTAGATATATGCAGAGATACATGTGCTTTTTGATTCATTTTCCTAATTATTTTAAATTCTATTTCTTGTTTAATACAGCAGCATTTGTTGAGTGTGTTTTAAATTTAATGTTTTAAAACATTTTTTTTTCCAGTAAGCAGTGAAGCAAAATGTATAAATCAATAATGACAAAAGTATCCATTTCAGAACATTTCAAGCATAAAAGACCACTAAGACTGCTGTTATTATAATCTGCTAATAATGCCAATTTATTGACTATGTACACATCATGACTGATTGTGATAGAAATTGCCACAGTAAAGTATTCCACTTTGCTTTACATAAATACTAACAATTACTACCAAGACACACTAATGACTTTTCAACTTTATAAGCTCAGCAGACTTTGTTATTTTTATCCACAGATATCCCTAAGCCAAACAATTATTGCTACACTTTGACTGCTTCCGTCTCCCATTTCTGTGTTAAAAAATTATAACAATAATAATGACCAGAGTCACATATTTCAAATTTGCTTCACAGAAACACAGTAACCAAAGTACCCAAACTTAATTCATACACACATGCACACTTGTTCTGCAAAGCTTGTTTAAATATTGTTTACAAACAACCAGATGACAGGAGCATAGGATACTTTCATCCCCAGAGAGTCCCCCAACATTCAGCCGTTATAGCCACTTTATTGAATGTGTATGCCTCTTATTGTTATGAAGAAAATCATTTCACAGACTTTATTGGTAGTTTTGTATGAACTGCATTGAGCTGTATAAAGTTAACCAGTATCAGTCCATATGAGCCAGCCATGTGCAGCACAGTTTGAATAATTGAGTACATAAGAAATATTAACTGCCTGATAACATATGCTAAGTCAATGTACAGAATCTCTGCAAAAATAAATATTGTCTAATTCTACTTTAAAGAGAAATATTACTAATGCAGGGGTTACTGTTGGCAACCAACTTTGCATTTCAGTGTTTCATCTGCAAATGCACTGGCTGTTATCCTTGAAGAATAAATTACCTAGGTTTCATTTAAAACAAAAATATTACCATAACATTTCCTGAACTAAATTAGCTATGCAGTATGGAATGGCTGGCTAATAATGGCAACAGATTCATAGTTACTAGGCATGCAGTCCTTGAGACTATTAAAGAGTCCAGCCCAAGTTCCCAATTCAGTTGTCTGGTTAAGAGATTTTCTCAATGCCACACAATAGGGAAAAGGTGGAAAGATTCAAACCCTGCACCCTTGACATAGGAAGCAGCTCATTAACAAGTCAGAGCTTCAGGCCCTTTCTCTAACAGCTAGAGTAACTTTTTTTAATTAAATGTTGATATCCTTTACAATCCAATCTTATAGAGGTCCAGGGTCTATATTAGATCACTGAATGCTTAAAAAAGTGAACGGTGATTAATCAACCCTATGTAAGTAAAAGCTTACAAATGTCGAAGTGTCAGAACAGCGATTTTTTTTTTCAAGGGAAAAAAATCGCTGTACAACAACAAAAAATAAATAAATAAAAAACTATTTCAAACATTACATTAAGTGGGGGGCTTCACCCCACACACCCTGATGTTAGGGGCTGCACCCCCCTAATTAAATATACCAACTCCGAGACCGCACTACAGTGCTGAAAATGGCAAAATACCGATGTGGCCAAGTGAATTCTTTCCCAGGGAAAGTATTCGCTTAACAGCTGCTTTGATATTTTGCGTTTTCAGCCTTTTATGTTCAACCAAGACGCATTTGAAAGAATGCGTCTTCGGTCTTGTAATATAGTCCCAAGGTCTGTATCAGAGTAATATACCATAATAACCATATAATTGATACTGGAGATCAGACAATTCATATTATCACTCTGAATAATGCTGACTATATCACCTGACAAGTGTTAACTTCTTTGAGGTTGCTGGAGGCTGTAAAGAAGGTACTGCAAAATATATTACTAAAATGCAACATATTTAGACTGTATCATACCATCCAGGCGACTTAATGAATTTTTATTATTTTATTTAACATTTGTTTACTGGGAAAGTCTAACTTGGAACAAGCCAATTGTCAGCAGAGGGTTGGGGAGAAACACTCCAGATGCATGTCTTTGTGATGTGGGAGGAAACTGGAGCACCTAGAGAAAACCCACACAAACACAGGGATGACATGCAGACTCTGCACAGAAGGCACCCCAGCCAAGAATTGAACCAGAAAACCTCTTGTTGTGAGGAGACAGTGCTACTGCTGTACCACTGTGCCATCCAATTAATTTAGTCTTTAGTAAAATGAATAAAGCCAAGCAACTAACTACACTATAAACACTGCAGCAGCTTTTGTTGCGTAACCCACAAGTTATACAAAAGCTGAAAAATTATTGCATACAACATATTTTTTTGGGGGGGTTACATGACTGCAGGACACCCACATCGCATTTTGACCTCCCTATGTCCTCTCTGTCATCAATAATAGCTATCAGATCTGACAGGACCCAGTACAGGTGTGAAGAGCTCGAACATTGGCTAATAATGTTGTATTGATGCAGCATACAACTACAGAGTCAAAAGTGCTGGATAATGGACAAAGAGGGCCCTGTACAAGGTAATGAATCAGGCCCTCTCTAACCATACCAATATCCTATTACTTGGCTGTCTATTCCCCATTACCATAAACACTATTCAGACCTGTCAGTATACATACTATTTTATTCTTAACTTTTACAATTATTAGGGAGATTTGGATTTTATTTAAAACTTTTATTTCAAATTTTACAGCAAAATACCAAACTGCTATTTTCTAAATAAAACAAAATAGTATCAAACAGAAAACTGACTTAGCATGAGAAACAGAGAACTTCTCTTCCCCTAAAAAAACTCATATTTAATGAAATGCACCTGGCAACCCATTAAATTACAAGTGATGTGTTGGGATTCATAATCATATAGCATATAGTGAACCACTAATAAGCATCTATTTGAAGAGTGCAGGAATTCGAAAGACAAATTTAAAAACAAAACAAAACAAACAAACAAAAAAAGACAAACAGCCTAGTACAGCCCACTGGCCGCAAATGACTTTTTCAGGAGCAGCCTATGAGTACTGTCTGGAGAAGTAACTTGGTAGTGTCACTTGAAGCTAAATGAAAGCTGACAGAATCAAACCATGTACTATAGTTAATTAACAGCTCATAGCCTTACTCATCCACATTAAGAGATAGACAAACTGTTGTAGCCCAAAGTGTAACTCTGTAACTGACATTGACTGACTATAGTCCTCAGTGATTTACATATACAAAAAAAAAAAAAAAAGGTTAAAGGAAGCCTGGCAGGTGGTGTGGAAGATTAAGGCTCTCACCACCAAATGTTAAGATTCAAGGTTTGACTCTGAGCAAACCAATTAATTAGACAGTGCTCCTAACTGTGGCACCAATTAATTAGACAGTGCTCCTCACTGTACCACACACACACACACACACACACACACACACTCACACACACACTCACACACACACACACACACACACACACACACCTTACCATGATGGCTGAATTCCCATTCCTGCCTACAAATCTACTACATGCTGTGAAAAATCTCTAAGAGATGCTGTAGCAAACTCAGCTATCCAAACTGGTGTGTGCATTCAAAATTGTGCATGCTCCATGTTGACGTCTTCTTTGTCCTTCTGTAAAAATCCAAGCATGCTACTAGTGCATTTATTTAACATTTGTTACCAAGGAAAGTCCATGTTGGAACAAGGCAATTTTCAGCGGAGACCTGGGGAGAAATGTTCCAGACACATCTTTGTACATACATGCTTCTCAACAGAACATTTAGAGATGTAGGCATGCATGTGTGCTGGTGTGCTTCTCAAAAGAATATTTATTTTGGGGTATAATGTTTAAATTTGGATTATAGCCAGACAGTGGCAGGGAATTTATTAAAATTTGTTTAAGCCAGGCCAGGCCCCACAACCATCACTGTGCCATAAGCAACTGTCTTGGTCCTCTAATGCTGGAACCAGCTCTGATCAGAATATATTGTCCCAAACTGACAAGTCAAATGAACAGCATTAAGCAATGATCATGTAGTGCTATTTTGCCTTTGCATAGTCAGCCTGCCCACTTTGACCACTGTGTTTTTATATCCCACCTTGATATACTGTTAACTGCAATCAAGAAGAAAAAAGTAATAGTCACAGTAATGTTTTTCCTCTTGTTAGTCTCATGCACAACCCCACCCAACCATGATAATACACACACACACACACACACACACACACACACATATATATAGATATGTATATATATATATATATTTATATATATATATATATATATATATATATATATATATATATATATATATATATATATGGGTCTACCTGAAAACATTGAATGCTGACAACGCGACAATGAGATAACCGACACCGGAAGATCGACAATGGAGATGACCGACGACTGAAAATCCCGATTCTGAGAACACCGACATGTTAAGGTAAGTGTGTGATAGTGATGGACGTTAGGGTCAGGGTGCGGGTAAGGTAAGTGTGTGATAGTAACAGACTTTAAGGTTAGGGGCGGGTTAAGTGAATTATGGTTAGGGTGCAGGTAAGGTAAGTGTGCAATAGTGACAGACATTAGGGTTAGGGGCGGGTTAAGTGAGTTAGGGTTAGGGCACAGGTTAGATGAGTGTGCGATAGTGACAGACCTTAGGGTTAGGGTTTGGGTTAAGGTTAGTGCATAGATAGTTGTGTATGTAAGGTTTAGTGTAGGTTTGTAAGGTTTTTGGTGTGCTTGTGTTGTGTGTGTGATTTACAGAAAAGGTATTTGTTTTGTTTTGTTGATTGTCGGGATTGTGGTTTGTCGGGTATGTGAAGTTTCGTGTTTGTGAACTTTCGGTTTTGTGATGTTGGTTATCTCGTTGTCGGTGTTTTCAGGTAGACCCATATATATATATATATATATATATATATATATATATATACATATATATATACACACACACACACACACACACACACACACACACACACACACACACACACACACACACACACACAACACATGCGTGTGTGAGCCTGAGTATTGTTTGTTATGAAATCTGAGTGTGCTATATGTGAGGTGGGCTGCATGTCCAGCCTTATGTCTGCTAGTCCTAACCCTACCAGTGCCCTTGACTGTACCACTATTCATACAACTTATACCTGAAGGTACTGCAAGTTTTTTTTTCTGTTACATGGCTGATTGCAAAAGGAAAGTATTCCTTTATTTATTTTGTACTCAGCATGATGTATATTCACTTTTTTGGCATTTTTTCACTCTTATAGCTTTTCTACTCTTGTTGATATAAATCTATCAATATATATATATATATATATATATATACATATATATATATATATATATATATATATATATATATATATATATATATGTATATATATATATATATGTATATATATATATATATATATATATATATTTATATACGGATCACCTACAGAACACCAACAGCCCAAAACACCGACACCCATATGGAGGACGCCATATGGTCGACACTCACAATATTGACAGCGGCAGAACTTCACAAAAAAGGAAATAAAATGTCCTTTTTATGCTAGTAGGGGGGCTATGCCCCCCCACCCCCTGTACTTTAGAGATCGCACTACAGTGCAAGAATGGATATTTTTCCATTCTGCACTATTGGGAGATAGCATTTCCCCATTGTTGATATTCTGAACGTCGGTCATATGGGTGTCGGCGATGTGAGCTGTCAGCATTCTGTATGGGACCTATAAATATAAATATATATATATATATATATATATATATATATATATATATATATATATATATATATATATATATATATATATATATATATTTGCAGTAAACTCTGCTGAATACTCTTTGATTGAATAGAGTTTATTGTTGTGTCTTTCATTCTAAAGCACTTATTTTCTAGAGCTTTAAATGTTGAATTTACAAACATTCCTGGGAATTCAATACAGCCTACATGGAGGTTTTGGGGATTCAGTACCATCTACACTGTGTTTTTTCACCATGTTCGCATTGCGGCACTATCTGCACACAATAGTAGGAACATTTGAATCTAGTAAGTGCCATGCAGTGGTGCACAACTCTGTGGAAAGAAATATAATATCATGGCATGCTAAGTGCTGCATAAGTAGCTGAATTCCATGTGAATCAAATGGTGGAGCAAGTCAACCAGGTAGAAAGCAACCATGTAGACTTCATGCTGGTGTTCTGTCTGTATTGGAAAACTTCTGGAATACAGCTACATGGATAGAATAAAATGTAAAATGTATGACATTTGTACAGACCTGGCTGGATGCAACAAAAGGAGAGTACCAAAAGCAACAGAAATCTGTTTTCTTTGTGCCAGAACAGAAATGCAGTTTTGCACCCCACCCCCAAGTGGACATTACACATTACAGATGATACCTGTCACCCTCTTAGGGCAATACATTTGGACAAAGCCATAAATAATGAGGGGGGAGGTCCAAAAATAGGAACTGTTTTAAAATATTTCTCTTATAAACTTAGAAAGTTGAAAGAATAGCAGGTTTTGTGTTAGCATTAATTTTCTGAAGGGTGTGAAATCTGAAACTCAAATATCTGTCATTATTTTCTGACATCCATCTTTAATGACTTAGCAATGTTTTGCCAGAAAATCAACAGTTTTATGAAAAATGGACCCAAAATATGAAACAAAAATCTGGACATTCTGCAAAAATCTGTACAGTTGAGAGGTATGATACAGACAGCTAAAGGTGTTAAGTATGCGCAGATCAAAAATAAATATTAAAACCATTAAACAGACTATCCATAGTTACATGTCAGCATATGCAATATGTACCTGATGAAATGCAGACATATCCATCTAAAAGCAGTACTCCTCTGTGCAGATATATCCTAAAGTAATATATTCCCTTCTGTGTTCAACATTCAGCTCACCTTCAGTTTCCCTAGCTACATGGTTACTAGCTATGTAGATTCAGGGCTGTCAGCATGGTGAAGATGCAAATGAGGTATGAACTCATTAGAATTGCTGAATCACAAAAATTGGATCCATGTAGGGATGTAAAAATAGTACAGGCACTCCCTCAGTGTTTGTGTTTATGGGATGGTAACTGTAAATGCTTGCATCACGTGGGTGTGTCAGGTTACACTTACAAAGTGTCACACATAGGTCTGTCAAGTTTGGAAATGCAAGTAAGCAGTGCAGAATTCAAAGGTTCTGTTTCATTAACATCTAATCTCCTCTTCATTTGTTGGCAAATTATGTTTTCTCTGTCAGATTTTTTAGTATTATTTAGTATAAAAGAAAAAAATAAAATAAAAAGAAACAATAAAAAGGGAGAAATAGTTGAAATGAGGAAAAGCAATCTATGACATACACAGTAGAAAATGTTAGCACACATGAGCTATGTCTACATAGGTCTGAATTTCAACTCTCATGCCAATGCACCTTCAGAAAACAGGATGGACGCTTATCCCTCTTTGCCACACAAACAGCTTTGCAGCAAATAACTGAAGTAATTCATCACACAACCAACTGAAACAGAATGTACACTGATATCAAACCATAAACTGTTATTTTCAAATTTATTGTTATATTTGGGCATAGTGCACTTAGTGATCACACAACCTGTTATGATTATTGCTTGCAAATATACAGCTGTGTCTTACTTTCTGTGTTCCTGGTCATTCATCAGTTATCTGGCCAATACTCTGAGACATGCAGTCTGTAAGTCATGCTATATCATTGTCCTTAAAATGTGTGAGGATATTAACTAGCAATAATATAATATGCATTTGCCAACAATTGAAAGGCAGATTGGATGGCACAAACAAGCATGGACTGTGCTTTTGGGGGGAAGCAAAGGTGAGTTACTGTTATGGCACATACAAGGGTACAACTGCACTATTGAGGGGGAACAAAGCTCAGTTACTGTTATGGCATATGCAAGCACAGACTGTTCTTTTGGGGTGAACAAAGGTGAGTTACTGTTATGGCACAAACAAGAATGGACTGTTCTTTTGCGGGGTAGCAAAGGTGAGTTACTGTTATGGCACAAACAAGAATGGACTGTTCTTCTGGGGCTGGAGCAAAGGGGAGTTACTGTTATGGCACATACAAGCATACAAGGGGAGAAACAAAGTTGAGTTACTGTTATGGCAGATACAAGAACAGACTGTTGTTTTGGGGTGAACAAAGGAGAGTTACTATTTTGGCACATACAAGGGCACAACTGTTCTGTTAAGGGGGAAACAAGGCTGAGTTACTGTTATGGCAAATACAAGGATATGTTGAACTTGTTACTCTCATTGTTTTGGATCCTGCCTAATGTTTACTATTTTGAGGGTTGTGAAGTCAGAGACTGCAATGTGTATCATTACTTTCTAACTTCTCTCATCAATGATTTTCCAGTACAAGCATATGGTGTTAAACTGAGGGCTTGCAGTGATCATTGGTACTTTTGAGAGGTTTGACTGTGTGAATCTTTGATGCCTGAGGCTAACTACTTACTAATGGACTAATATAAGTCAAATAAGTCTCTTCTATCACCTGTTGCTTACTGGAACAAGTGATGAAATACAAAGACATGCCATAATATTATTAAACAATACACTCCAGGTTCAGGACTTTGTAAATGCAGCAGTTTTCACAGTGTTAGTTTAGGGCTGACTTTGATGCAAGCAGTACACAGCCAAAGCATGGGGTGGTAAAGGTTGTGTCTGTTGCCTGACAACAATGTTACTATATGTATGTGAGTATGAGGAAGGTTTTAGTTCCCTAGGTTATAAGTGAGTGCACTATGTGTTGTCTCTTAGCGAATGGAAGGACATACTGAAGATGCCTATGTCTGCCTACATCCACAACAGCTGGTGGTCTCCCCTCTAACTCCTCATCTTCCTGTGGCTGCAGTAACCTTAGCATTAGTGGTGTGATGTATGCCCTTCCACTTGCTGATCCTACTGCAGCTGTTTCCTTGGTATTATGTTGTGTAGCATGACACATACTGTGAAGATTTCTGTACATGTCCATGGATTGTACTGCAGGGCTCCCCCAGATGTATTGAGGCACTGGAGCATTGACTTCAACAACCCAAACATGCTCTATGACATTTCTGGTTTGAGTATGTGCTTCATTATAGCATTCTTCTATAAGTGTGTGTGTGTGTGTGTGTGTGTGTGTGTGTGTGTGTGTGTGTGTGTGTGTGTGTGTGTGTGTGTGTGTGTGTGTGTGTGTGTGCATTTCTGATGTGTATCATCAGCCAAGGTTCTAGTGCATATTCTGCATCCCTCCAGTAGATGACTCTGTGGAATATCCTCCCTAGCAAACATCTGGTACAGTTGGGAGGTGTGCCAGATATGTGAGTCATGGTAACTGCCAGGGTTGCCAACACACACATTAAATATGATTTCCTTGACATTACAAATGACTTGGTGGTTGATAGAGTAGTAGCCCTTTCTGTTAATGTAGAGCCTACTGTGTTCCCCAGGTGGTGTCTTCATTTCTACGTGAGTGCAATCTATGGCACACAGTACAACAGGGTAGTGTGCAACATGGTAGAACTGTAGCATATTTCTGTCCTTTTCCTCAGAACTTCAGGGAAAATATATGTTCTCACTGGCATGTTTGAGCATAGCAGCCAGGAATTGGTGGAGTATCAAGGATTCTGAAAACTGTGACACCCCCAACATGTCCCCTGTTGGTCTCTGAAAGGTACCTGTAGCTAATATTCTAAAGGATACACATACCTTAGTTTCCAATGAGATAGGCTCCCCTCAGTTGACTCTGTCTCTGAGTTGAGGGCAGCAGAGGTCACAGAGTTTCTGAAGTCTGTCTCTGTCCACCCTGTAGCACTCTACAATTTTCACATCATGTAGGTTGTGATAAATTAAACTTGGTCTGAAAACTCTTCTCCTTCCCGGCCTAGGCCTATGGCAGCAAGCAGCAGCAGCATTGGCGTCAGCCTCTAGCACATATGAATTAAAGCAGCAGCAGCCCCTAACATTCTAGCTATGTAGATTTTCCATGTCTGTACACCAAAAGTTTTAACATCCACAGAAAATACCAGCATAGAGTCTATGTGGATGTTTTATAGCTTGTTGAATAGCTCCATCATGTTGGAATGATTGATTAACATGCAACTCAGCCACTTTTGCTGTAATTTGCATGTATGAAACACAGAAAAGGCAGATGCAATTCAATAATAATCTACACCATTATAAAAAGGCGCATGGGTAGCTAGCCAAACTGATGGTAAGGAGAGTTGTATATGTTTGGAAGACTGCAAAAGTGTTTTTTCTTCAGGATATTTCTGTACAGAAGAATATTAAACTTCAGCAGGTATGCTCTCATTTTGTCAATTACATACTGTATATGCTGGAATGTATTTAAGAATAGTGTGAAGCAAAGGCTTTTAAACTTGTATCTGTATGCATTTGTTAGAAGTGTACTGATGGCATAGGCTTGATTGACAATATATGAAAATTTAATGCTGTGTGATAAATATGTACATATGTGTCAGGGACAGTTCCTTTGATAGCAGTTTTAGTATTTCAAACAGGTTTTGTTAGCAAAATGGGTCATTTGCCTGTTCTTTTATGGGGATTGCAAAGATGAGTTACTGTTAAGGCGCAAACAAGACTGGATTGTTCTTTTGGAGGGAGAGCAAAGGTGACTTAGTGTTATGGCACACACAAGGATACGTTTCCCTTTGTACTATCCTTGTTTTACATACTACCTGTTGTTAGTATTTTACATCTATAGATTCTTTTATGTTTTTCCGGTGGGTAATACTGACTGCCTACCTTTTCTGTTTTATCTGGAAACAGTTATTTTGTAGTTATGTGATGCTTATGTGTATTATACTTCTGTTGTCTTTTAGGGCACCTACAAGTATGTAACTTAGGCATGTCAGTCCACAGAGACCCACCCCCTTCACTAATGCTTAAAACCAAGTCATAGTTGATGGGTTTCGGCAACATGGTGCTTTTCTCCTGGAAAGGGGATAGGGAGATATAGCCTTTAGGATGTGAATATGGCAGCAGATTGTTCATGATTTCAATGCCGTGGAAGGTCATGGCAGAACATGCAAGTAGGTGTGCCACAGAACTACTGACATGATAACATCTGCAAGGATGCAAGCGCTTGCAGTGAGCCATGACCAAATGGTTACCAGGGATCGCCTGCTAGAGAACCACTACTAATTTCCAATGAATAGTTCCTGGCCAATCTGAGAGATCCAGACACCTCCCAGGAGAATGCAGTATAGCATGTCCTGGATGTGGGAACAACATCCAAGACAGCAAGCATGTCCCAGGAGGAGGTTCCAGGTAAATTTTGATAGCTCTACAATTTAATACTGTTGTATAGTAAAACAACTGAAATGAATAAGTTAATTCTTTATCACATGCCTTTTTTGGGGGGGAAATGGTTTGAAGATTTATTAATTTTATTTATTTAACATTTGTTTACCAGGAAAGTCCGACTTGGAACAAAGCCAATTTTCAGCAGAGGCCCAGGGAGAAACACTCCAGACACATGTCTTTGTAACATGGGAGGAAACAATAGTACCCAGAGAAAACCCACATGAACATGGGGAGGACATGCAGACTCCACACAGAAGGCAATCCGGCCAAGAATCGAACAGTTGAACCTCTTGCTGTGAGATGACAATGCTACCACTACACTACTGCACTGTCCAGTTTTGTACCATTTAAGATTTGTACAGTTATAAGCTTAGTTTGGAGTTGTCAGCCACATTCTTTTTCAAAGTACCATTAATACACATATACACATATACAGGGGTAAATGTATTACCCCCTCTGTTACTATTAATTGTGATGATGTTGCCTTTACTCTAGCTTAATGTCTTCCTGGACCATCTAGAGTACAGTGCAGTACATTCTCTGCAGATGGTAAGCCACACATTTTTATGTCAGTACTGCTGAGCAATTTAAAGAAATATTGTGGTTTGTGATAATGATCTCAGGCCTGTTTTGTGTATTGCTGCCCTGCCTGTAATAGTGGTAGCACTGGTAGTTTGTTTGCATATATTACACTATAGTAGTGCAGGTATTAATGTGCTCATGTGTTTCTTGTTTTTTATGACAAGTGATCATGATGGTGGGAGTGTGGGCCCTGTGTCACCTGATGTTCATGTATCCGCAGACTCTGATGATGATGGTGGTGAAACTGAGGCACAGTTGGGGGGGGGTTCAGAGGTTGAATCTGATACAGAGGTTGCTATATAGCCAGCCTTTGCATTTCTGTTCGACACAGCCAAATGGACTATGCCTACCAGTCCACTGTGACCACATTTATTGAACAGGTGGAGCATGAGGACATTGATCAGGGAAGTATGGCAACTGCAGCATCAGTGTCTGTTAAGTCTAACTGTAGCCAAAGTATATGTGATGTGCTACACAGGAGTATTGATAGGGGTGCTCAGAGGGGGGCTGCTGTCCTGTGCCATGTAATGTATGTTTAGGTCCATCATGGAGGCAGAGGCACATTCCCATAGGTGTTCCAGAAAAATGCTCAGTGTTGCAGATGTGGCACAGTCTGACATGCATGACTGTCCCACCATGTTGCAGATTTACTGGATCAGATGAATAACACATTGGAAAGAGGGGGTATCTGTGATGGACCAAGGGGTATCTGTCATGGAAAGAGCAGTGCCTTTGATGGAACATCTGCTGGGAGGAGAATGGCACCCTCATGGTCATAGGTCAGCCACGTCATCTTCTGTCAGCCAACATGGCCATGACCGATCATGCTCCCATAGTGGCAGTTGTTCTACTGCTCCATCAGTGAGTGTGCTGTCCACACTCAGGTGTGGCAGCCCATGGGGTTGTGTTCCTGGATGTACCTGTGAAGGAAGCTCATCCAGCAGACATCAGTCATGTTCAGGTAGCAGCACTGCATCTGGACCTGCCAGTGCAATTCCTGGCAGAACAAATTCTCATAGTCAGGGATTAAAATAATGAACTGCCACCTCTACCATGCATGGCTCACACTTGTCTGACAAACCAAGATGTAGAGCTACCACAGAACCTGGCTGTGTTCATGCAGACACTCACACACCAATTTCACCTGGAAGGCCACTATATTCACACATACACAACTGTTACTTAGTTTGTCTCACTTTCCGTTTGCTGTTTTATCCCTATGTCTGCTTTCTTTTCTTTCCTCACCGAGTCAGACTCCAACCTTCTGTGTCAGCCTAGGCTTCCTGTCCCCCACACAACACCCTGTGCAAGTAATGATAACTGTGCCAAATCCCTGTTTTTCTAGCTTTTGGATTCAGGGATACAAAAGCTGTGTCTGATGTTCAGGGTGCATAGCTAACTTAGTGCTTAGTATATCTGCATTCATGCTGTTGAAGTGGTCTTTGTACCTTTGACTTATACTGGCCTTGGAAAGTTAGTTGATAGCATCAAAATTTCACAGTGTTACAGTGAATGCTCTTCTAATGGTGTTGAGGTCAGAAACTGCAATGTGTATCATTACTTTCTAACTTATCTCTTTAATAATCTTTCAGGACAAATGCATGCTGCACATTATAAGTCATGCCATCATATTCAGATCTTAGGATTGCATGACTGCACTGTAGTCAAACCTCATCAGAACAGTAATGCTCTCTCTTGCATGTACCTTAACAGACATATGCAGTACCTGGATTGATCACAGGGCTTTATCAGGAAGATAACACGGGGCCTAAAAACATGCCATGATGTATGTGGATACAGTAAAAGCCATTTCATTGTCATCTGTCTGATATAGGATGAGGTAAAATCTGGCTGGCCTCCAAGCTAGTGTCTCACCATGCCCTGGTGGAATGACTGCATATCCAAACACACACACACACACACACACACACACACACACACACACACACACACACACACACACGCACACACGCACACACACGCACACACACGCACACCATGCACACACACACACACACACACACACACACACACACACACACACACACACACACACACACACACACACCACACGCACACACACACACACACACACACACACACACACACACACATATACAGAGTTGAAGGGAGAATAGAAACTTTACCTAAACTACACAGAACGCAGTACGTAACAGAAATGCCATAGCACAAGTCTGACTTTTGTAAGACTGCAGTTGAACTTATAGTACATGATATCAGTAGTCCATGTGTGAGAGAAGATGTTGGCAAGCCTGCATAGGTTCATAGTTTCATAGGTTCATATAAGGCTACTACCATAATGCACCTAGGTTCATAAGTTCACTGGAGGTTACTAGGCTAATGGCCTGAGGACCTTTTCAAGCCTACCCAAGTTGTACCATTCTTTCCTTATAGACCAAGATATGTAGTCCATATTTGTGAATTTATGATCAGCACTGTTTAACCCTGTCTGGAATTGACATAGGTGAAACCCCCAGAGTAAATCTGCAATTTCCCATCCAATTGTCTCAGTTACACTTTAATAAGGTCATTGACTTGCTCAGTTTCACGTGAATTTGGAGATTATCCCATAGGAGTGGCAATCTCTGGGAGACATATCTGTTTCTCTAGCATGTCCTGTTGATGTCGCAGGCTAGGTTAACATCACTAGAGCAAGTGAGTCTTGTACCATGTGATTAGCAGAGGTGGGCATTTTCATTAAGGCAGGGTTTGAGACTGCTCTGTAGGCCAGCCACAAGTCACCTCTCAGCAGTCTATACGATACAGAGCACAGTGACAGGGCCTTCCGTCTGTCCATGTAGGTAATGATTTGGAAGTCCCTGGACATTTTGGGGGGAGAAACCTCTAAGGTCTCTTCAGCTGCTGCTGCAGGTCTCTGGTGATGTAAGTGCAAAACGGAGCATTGTACTCAATTATTGGTCTGATGAGGGATGAGTACAGTGGAGCTGTAACATCCTTAGTCTTGGATGCTATGAAGATAGGTGAAGGCTGCAAGCCTAGCCAGATAGAATTTTGTAGATAATTCTGTCATTTGTAAATATTAATGTAAGCCAAAGGCTTGTTCTCTTAAATGTGAAAATACTGCATTGGATATTGAACTGCAAAAATGTAACAACAGTGCACTCTGCTGTAAGAAAGCTAAGTCAAGCATTTTATGACTGTCTTTGATGTCAAAATTCGGAGCCGATATGTCTGGATGAAGGAATTCTGCCTATTGTTTTGAGGCCAGAGTTAATGGCTACGATTTGCATGCAAAATTTATTTTATTGCTCTGGTTCCTGACCAGCTACAAGAACATTATTATTTTAAGTATTTCTCTTTGATCTGTGAGCTCTTGACTAGCACTATGTACTAAGAAATATTATCTTCTGTTTTTATTATTTATTATTAAATATTTTTAAACCTTTCAACTGTGGCAGTTTTGTGTAGAGATAATTTAAGCTCCGAGAGTACATTGCATGTATATAGTGATACTGTTCCAAGTCACTCCAAATGACTGTTAGGTTGCACTTACCATTTGGATAATAATATGGCACAGTAATAATTGTGAGAGCTGCTATGGGAGTGACAGATGCATTTAAGGTGGAGGTGGGATTACATCAAGGATCAGCTCTGAGCCCTTTCTTATTTGCACTGGTGATGGACAGGTTGGCAGACGAGATCAGACAGGAGTCCCTGTGGACTATGATGTTTTCAGATGACATTGTGATATGTAGTGAGAGTAGGGAATAGGGTGAGGAGACCTGGAGAGGTGGAGATATGCTCTAGACAGGAGAAGAATGAAAGTCAGCTGGACTAAGATGGAATATATGTGTGTGAATGAAAGGAAGGATAGAGGAATGGTGAGGATGCAGGAAGTAGAGTCGGTGAAGGTAGATGAGTTTAAATACTTGGGATCAATAGTCCAGAGTAATAGCGAATGTGATAGAGAGGTGAAGAAGAGAATACAGGCAGGGTGGAGTGGGTGGAGAAGAGTGTCAGGAGTGATTTGTGACAATCAAGTACTAGTAAGAGTGAAAGGGAAGGTCTACAGATGGGTAGTGAGACCAGCTATGTTATATGGGTTGGAGACGGTGGCATTGACAAAAAGCCAGGAGTCAGAGCTGGATGTGGCAGAGTTAAAGATGTTAAGATTTGCACTGGGTGTGACGAGGGTAGACAGGATTAGGAATAAGTATATTAGAGGGTCAGCCCAGGTTGGACAGTTTGGAGACAAAGCCAGAGAGGCGAGATTGTGTTGTTTGGACATGTGCTGAGGAGGGATGCTGGGTATATTGGGAAAAGGATGCTAAGGATGAAGCTGCCAGGTAAGAGGAAAAGAGGAAGGCCTAAGATAAGGTTTATGGATGTGTTTAGAGAGGACATTCAGGTGGTTGGTGTGATAGAGCAAGATGCAGAGGACAGGAAGAAATGGAAACAGGTGATCCACTGTGGCGACCCCTAACCGGGAAAAGCCAAAAGAAGAAGAAGAAGAAGAACTGGACACCCTTTTAAGGGGCTTTGAGTAGCTGATAAATATTAGTGGGTGGTAGCAGCTGGTACTACCATATAGTCTGGGTAAAAGGGGTACAGCTGTAGAAACCTGTGCCAGCCTTCCCCAGGAGTGTCTGTGTAGTTGTATATAACTCTTATCTCAAAGTGTGTGTGTGTCAGCTACTTGAGCAGGGACATGAAGCACTGATTGGACAGAGAGGGTGCTGGAGGTTTTAGCTTGCCCACTAGGTTGAGATCTGAACCCTATAGCTGTGCCAGTGGGGAGTCTTATTGGGGACCTGGAGAGAGAGGGAGGGAGAAATCAGCCCCAGACTGACTGTGATCTCTGTGTGCTCTTAAGGGAAATTGTACTTTACTGTGTGTATATTTATTATCCTTTCTCTATATGGACACCCCCTCATTGGTGTTAGTGGTGAGGACTGAGGCCCCTTGATTGCTGGGCCAGTGCACGGGCATCAAAGATGCTATGCCCTCACTTATGAGATGTACAATGTAAAGGGCCTTCATTACCACTGTGGACAATTGATGATCAGAGGTGCGGTTGGCATCAACCTGCATTCCTAAATCTCTCAACATTGGGTTAGACCATAGGAGGTATTATTAATAGTGCAATTTGCAGGGATTTCTCCTTTTCTGAAAGGGATAATAGTGCATTATTTTAGGTTAACTTTAAGTCTGTTGCTTTGGCAGCAATCATTTATGTATGTAAGCACATTTTGTAGTTTGTTGACATCATTTGGGGATTTAGTGATTGTGCCTGGTTTGCAGTTATCAGTGAACTTGTTGAGCCAAAGGCCATCTTTTTTTTCATCTCATTTTCTGAGAAATACATTCCAAGCAGTAGGGGACCCAGCACAGACCCTCTTGGGACACCACTGGTAACAGATCTGCTGGTAGAGGTGGAATCCCCACCTAGGACTGTATGCATTCCATTGGTGAGCCAGTTGGCAACCCATCTAATGACATATGAGTTATTCCCCAGGTGAGTGAGTTCTGGAATGATGCCTCAGTGGGGGATTGTATCAAAGCCCTTGGCCAAGTTGAGATAGGCAATATGTACTGATTTGCCTTCATCCAGGGCTTTGTTGACATTCTCGAAGAATTCTGCTAGGGGTACTAGACATGACAAAGACAAACTGGGTTGGTTAAAGATTTTGATGGCCACCAATGTCCTTGTTGATAAGGTCCAAGATGATTCTTTCCATGTCCTTACAGACAAGGCTGGTCAGGCTTATGGGTCTATACTTCTCTGGGTCAGTTCAGGGACCCCATTTTTGCTGTTTTCCCCTCTGTCAGGACAAAGCCATTACTTAGACTGTTGTTGAAGAGAGTACCCAGTGGTTCTGCTCACTCTTGCTTTAGACTATTTACTAAGCAGCCTGGGATGTTATCCAGTTCCATAGAGGTTGTTTTTGGCATTGACAAGTACAATTATGGCTGGTTATTTTGAGATAATAGGTAGAGAACTGTTGACAGGTATGTTGTGGGGTATGATTAGTTGACAGAGGGGTGCAAAATTGTTTTCAAACCTGTCTGCTAACAGCCTGGCTGTGTCCTCAGGTTCTGTATGAGTGGTACCATCCACTTTGTATTTGGTGCAAAGCCAGGCCTTCCCTTTCACATTACAGACATAGCTAAAGAATGCCTTGTAATTATCCTTAGCTACAGATGCTAATTTAGTTTTATAATAAGCTTTAGAAAACTTTACAAGATGTCTAATTTGCTTGTTCAAGCTATGGAGGGTGTCCTTCTGCTGAGACGGTTCCCTCTTATTCTTGGACATCAGTTATTTTTCTCTTGTATAATCTATCCATGCTAGATGTCCACCAGGACAGCTTGATTTTTGTGGGTAAGTTTTGATCTGTTCTGATACAGCTAAGTCTATACACTTGTAAAGTTGTTTGGACAGGGCATTTGAGTACACCTCCACATAGGTGTCTTTACTATCAGTGGTGGCAGTAGGCTTGAAACTATATATGTCATCACTTAGGAGGCTATAGTTTGCTTTGCAGAGATTTTTCCACCTTTTGGATCCTAAGGGGCAAGGTCAGGTAAGACTCTTACATTGAATGATTCGGATTTATGGTCAAACCTTACCAGGGAGGGTCGAACACATGGGGTGGCAGTGATCTCCCATGTCAGTGAGTACTAGGTCAAGGACATTTGAGCCCCTTTTGGGGGTGCAGACTAACTGTTCCAGAGCATTCATGTTTACAAAGTGCAGGGACCTTAGGGCAAGTGTGTTTGAGCTCATATATGTATCCCAATTGACCATGCCTAGGGTGTTTGGCTGTATTATGAGTGAGTCAATTAGGTCCAGGAAGGCACTGTGTGGTTTTCATTGTGCATATTGGTATGTTGGTGAAACTATAGCTAACAATGATGTGGAAGTTATAGCTAACAATGATGTGGCAGGGGGGTTTCCTGCAGTTAGTTAAACACGGAGTAACTCTGGGAATGTTTAACCAGTCTTGAGATGTACTTTTCTTTTATGAAGATGGATACACCTCCTCCTTTGGTTCTTTCATCTTTATTTTGTGGCCTGAATGTATGGAAGGCATGATAGCCTTTCATGGCCATAGTACGCTCTGTGGCCTTAAACCATGTCTCTGTGACTGCTAAAACATCATCTTCCCATGTAAGAAGTGCCTCCATTGAGTGTAGTTTCTGATTTAGACTCCTAGCATTAAGCAGCACAACCTTAATTTTGTCTTTTGAGAATATTTTTACGTCAGGAATTTTATTCTCATGACACTGCCTAAAAAAGTCACTGGGGGGGGGGGCAAGTATCTTGGATAGCAACGAAAAGGCAAGAGGTGACAGATGAAGACCATCCCTGGCAAAGCAGCATGGTCTGTCAACCATATCATCCCAGCCTGACAATTACTGGATCTCCCTGGAGTGACACCAGTAGCTAAGCTAGATGTTGAAGTTGATAATTCTTTTGTTTGTATTGTGGCATCATCCTGGGTAGAGTTAGAATGCTGCTTAGGGCTATGGATATACCTGCCTGGGACACATAATCTGAGAGGTCAGTCATATCTCTCTTCTCAAGTAATTTACTCCAACATGGAGTATAACAGAGGTGCAATTGTTGTTGTTGTTGAGAGACCTGAGTGTGTGTGTGACTTTGCAGATCTTGGCATGTGACATGCAGCTGACCGTGACTTTCTCCTTGTACAACCTGGTGAGGGGGACATCTGTGTGTCTCACTATGGATTTGCATATGACCAAGACATTGGTTTTGAGGTATTTTGCCTTAAGGGCTTAATGGGTGAGACACTGATGCAGTTGTTTTTTTGCACGTGGGTTCCATTGAGATTGTCATGTGTGTAGAAGGTTTGCATTTGTGAGGTCTCTGTTCTTTAGGTAATTTTCTAAAGAGTACCTCTGTGTATGTGGGTTTATGTGTGGGTTTATGTGTTGTGGGCTTGTTATTTTTTTTGAGGAGTTGAGGTATGTGTATGCTGACAATCTGTTTGATATCTGGTTTGTTGCTACCTGAGAGAGAGAAAGAGAGAGAGCATTTATTCTAGATTCATTGAATACTTGCATCCCTCACATATTGTAATGGTAAATTTTAGGAATACATGGCTAGCACTATACACAAGGCAATAGAAACCTAGATGCGTAAAAACACAAGTATCTTTATTAAGCATATTTAGATAGTCATTGCTAGCAGAGCAATTTTTGTGAGTAGCAACAGCTGGGCCTGTCTATGAGGGACATAGGTGCTACCCCAGTGGCCATAATAGGCTCCCGCTGCATGTGAAGCAGTGCTCCTCAATGACCATGTTCAATCACAACCTTGACTACTGGTTGGGTGATTGTAAAGTCACCTCTGAACTGTCACTTATGTCACTCATGGTCATGGCCAGCTGATGTTGCTTACAGACACAGTCTGCTAAAAACAACCAACCAACTATGCTCAATAAGGGTACTTGTGTTTTTACACAGCTAGGCTTCTACACACCCTAGTGCTATTAGGCTAGTAGCCTCATATGAATCTATGAATCTACATGCCTATGCAGGCCTCACAGCCTGTTAAACCCCACATAGCTTTCTGATGTCATCTGCTATAAGTTCACATGCACTCCTGTATCAGTCAGACTTGAGCTGTGGTGCTTGTGTTAAGCACTGTGTTCTGTAGTCTGTATAGGTAGGTAGGGGTTCTATTCTCACTGCAGTCAACTGGGTGTTTGTGTGAGCTGTTGTTTGACATTCTATTCTCACTGCAGTGAACTGAGTGCTTGTGTGAGCTGTTGTTTGACATTTTACAACAGCTTGTGGGACACTGTTATTTTGTCTTCAGCTGACACTGCTGATGTCATCAGCTATAAAGTGCTGTCTGATGCTCTCCAAAGCAGACTTGAGTTGTGGCACTTTCCTTAAATGCAGAATTCTGTAGTCTGTATACTTAGATAAGTATGAGTTCTATTCTCACCCCCACAGAAGTGGACAGGATGTGTGTATTTATGCCCCTGCTTGACATTACAGAGAGCCTTACATTAGAGAGAGAGATGTTTTACACCAGGAAGTGGGGCACTATCTTTTCCTCAACAGACACTGCTGATGTCATCAGCTGTATTACATTTTTGGATATGCGGTGCTCCCATTGGGGCAGGGTCAGAGACTGGCCAGGGGGCCAGGCAGAAGTCATGTAATCCCATACAATAAAGTTTACAGTGAAATGGTTTTCAATCTATCCACATACATCATGACAGGGTGTTTAGTTCCTGCATTATCCTGCTGAGAAAACCCTGTGATCTCTCCAGCTGCTAGATGTCTCTAGTGAGGTGCATGTAAAAATGAGCATTTTTGTCTATTAGTGTTGTAAAGAGGTTTAAATACAGTGCTTTCATACAGTCCTATGATGTCAATATGATGGTGTGACTTATAATGTGCACAACATAGGCTTTCAATAGCAGTGTGGACACCTGATGGTCAAAGTTCAGATTGCTATCTGAATGTGTTCCCAGTGCATGCATCACTGGGTTTCTGTTCAGCAGGACTATTGTCAATGTTGCGATTAACATGGAACTTCACCTTTCAGATGGACAGCATTACAAATACACATTTCTGCATTTATTTTGCAGATTGTGTACCTTTGTCACCATTCAAGTGTGTGTGTTAGATCCTTCTGTACTATGTTATCCCCATTGGTGGATTCAATGATTGCAAAAAATATGCAAGAATCAACAAACCTGGTAAGACAAAAGGTCATATACTTTAGCCTAAACTGTCAAGAAATACAGTTCGTACAGTGAAGGGTCAGACACAGATCCCTGGGGTCTGCCAATGGTGGCAACTCTACTGGTACAGGATCCCTGGGGTCTGCCAATGGTGACAACTCTACGGGTACAGGTTGATTCAGCAACTGTTACATGATATGTTCTGTCAATGAACCAATTGCTTACCCATCACATGATGTAAGGTGTAATCCCCAGCTTGGGGGATTTTCTTATTTATACCTATGTGTGTGTGATTGTGTGAAAACCCTAGGCCAGATCACAATAGACAGTATGCACTGTTTTACTTTCATCCAGGCCTATCATATGGAATCAGTGTGCTGTGACAACATAACAGATTACCTATAGTGTGACTTAGCACATACACCTTCCTGATACAGTGGAATGCACATGTCAACACACCCTCCGCATGGCCTATGTTCCTATACAAGGGTATACATTAACATGCATCCACCTGAAATGGGGAGAGCAGCACCTAATGCATGCATTTATAGAGACATCCTGACTCTCAGTGACTGTGAGGTAGACCAACATACCATAGTGGACCTCTTCTACATGTACACTAGTAATATTCCAGGTGTATGCAACAGACCTGTGTGAGTTGTTACTGCTTCATTAGGTCCATTACATCTGATAGAGGTCCTCAAATAGGTCATCAAGGGCATGCATGATGACAACAGTATCATGTTATGGATCCTGAACAGGTGAAGGCATTTGACAAACAGTCACAGTGTGGTATTCAATCCACATTGTCACATGTGACCATAAACAGCTATATCAACAATGGTTAGATGAGTGTATAACATGTGGCATTTCACTATGTTGAAATGTGTGACGTAACATATATCTAAGGCCCATTGATCAGGTCAGTACATCAGGGTTGTCTGTTAGGCCCTTTCCTGCCCCTTAGTTAAGTGATGGACATCACAGATGACATGCACATGTTGTGTCTAAACAGCTGCCTGAAGGACTACAGCTGGTGGGCAATCATTGACTCCAACTGTGATATTAGTATAACACAGACAGTATCAACACATACCAGAGACTGCTGCCACAGCCTTGACAACACCTGCATTGATGAGACACATGGAGGGATATGTTGCATCAGGAAACAGACAAACCACCCAAGTATAATGTGGAGATCATACCCTATAATCAGACCAACAGGTATGTGTCCTGTGTCCTGGGGTAGAGGGTAAGTGGTACATCCATCAGCATGATATCACAGTGCTGACTACTCTCTTGAATGCACACAAGTATAGGGTATGTGAAGGACATGCACATCAGAGGGCATAGTAACATAATGGGTCCCAGCCTTCATCATACCAGTAACTGAGTACAATGCACCCTTCTCCATGTACCTCCTTACACATGTTCCAGTAATGTGTAACTCAAGCGTACCACTTTTGTCACAGTGCACTGCCACACAGCTTATTGTCCATACCAAGTATTCTTTCTGGGTAATATACATGACTGTCTGATGGTGCGGAACACAGATCAAGTTGTTACACCAGATACATATGTGCTACCTGTTCACCTTATGCACACACTGCAAATATCAGTGTTTGACAAGATTAATGCCATGTATATCATTTGTGACAGTGTGAATTGTGCCAGAGATATATGCCATGCACACAAGACAACTAGCCTGTAGTGCCCATAATGTTACATACAGGTATAGCAGTGTTCCTCCTAACACCTCCTGCAGATATTACAGTATCAGGACAGTGTGTGTTTAGTTACCCTGATAGAGTATAGATGTTTCATATTAGTTGTCCAGTGTGTGTGTGTGTGTGCAGGCTCATCTGTTATTAATCCACGTCACATAAGTTATGTCAGAGGTATGGGATTAGTGGTGGTATTATTCAGATATTGTCCACGATTGTGGTTGGTTCTTCTAATATTTGCCAGGATCCTTTACCTGTGGCCATCATGCTGGAGATCTCTTCTGGGAATACACTCAAATTCAAGTATATCAGTTTGCACAGCTTCCCAATATGCACCCTATGTCAGCTGTATGTCAGATCCCTGATATATGTCTTCTGCATCATTCATGTAAGGATGCTTATCTCACACACACATCCTCCCCATTATGTCACCTAGTGTGACAGTCACAGACAACACATTTTTACTGTACAGTCTGTATTGTAACATATAGATATCTGCTTGGTGTTGTTGCTGCAACCATCTTCCATTGACATGCCCTTCTGTTGTACATGCAGGAGTTTCACCTGCACTCTTTCCTTGTGTTGATTCCTACAATTCATCTGTGTGTTGCTATTTTTTACACACACCTCCCCTCTTCCCCTGAGTGATTATTTTACCTGTCCTGTTATAGTTCATTAACATAGCTTCAGTACAGAATGCCAGGAATGGGATATCACGATACTCTGCACTGCAGGTACACTGTCCTGTACTGCGTTTGGACCATATACTTTACATTTATACCTCTCAACTGTCCAGATATTTCCATAATGTGCAGATGTTTTCCTTTAAAATATGTGGCTTTCTTCCATATCACTGGGATGATCTCTGGACCGATATGACTCAATATTACAGACATTTGAGGTGCATGCTTCTCAAGTGTACTGATTTGTGCAGAATGTCCAGTTTTTGTGTCATATTTGTGATCTTTTCATCATAACATGTTGAGTTCCTGGCAAATTACTGGCATGCCATTGCAGAGAGCAGTCAGTAACTGATGACTGACATTTGAGTTTCAAACATCATACTCTTCAGAAAGTTCATGCTAATGTACAACCTATATATTCTATCAACTTTATAAAATATTAACAATCTGTCCATATTTCTAGCCCTTTGTCCCCTCACTTTTATGACTTTGTCTACATGTCTCACTCTAAGAGGTTGAGAGTGTTACATTCAAACACATTCCCATGTGACATCCATGTCAAATATGTCCCTATTACTGGTTATTTATCCTCTCATTAAGTTGGCCTCTGTGCAGATATGTTGCACTAACATAATGACACTATTTGTAAAGCCATACCTCTCAAGTGTACAGACTTTTTCAAAATGTCCAGATTTTGCCTCATATTTTTGGTCTATTTCACATACAATTGTGTTTTTCTGACAAATCATTGGTAAATTATTGAGGGTTGAAGTCAGAAATAGTGAAAGACATTTGAGTCTCAGACTTCATAATATACCTTTCAACTGTCCAGATGTTCACAGAATGTCCAGATATTTGGTCTGTTCCACATAGCTTTTCTGGCTTTCTGTTAAATCACTGGGATGATCTGAGGATTGAATTCAGTAAATAATGACATGCATTTGATTTTCAGACTTCAAATCCTTCAGAAAATGTATGTTGAAACAAATCCTATTACTCTAGCAACTTTCTCAGTTTATAAGAGCAATATTTAAAATATGTTCCTATTCTTGTGCCTTTGTCTCCCCATTTTGTCAGGCTTTGTCCAGCTTTCTTGCATTAAGAGGTTGAGAGGTATGCTGCATACCCTTCAGAAAATTCATGCAAATGCAAAACCTGTCATTCTATCAACTTTCTAAATTTGTAAGAGTAATATTTAATAATTGAGTCCCTCGTTTTCATCCTTTGTCCCCACATTATTTATGGCTTTTGTCCATATTTCTTGCTCGAAGAGTCTGAGAAGTTTTTATACAGCCCTGGTGATCACTGTGGCATTCCATGCAAATCCACAGACCATATATGCTCTTCTTTACACAGAGTTGATAGCCAAGTTCACTTACACAGTTTTGCAGCCAGTAATACTGTTGCAAGCTGCAAAACCTAGCTTAGGAGTGCAGCACCTCAGTAATATGCATTACATGCTGACACGAGCTGAGTGCAGTCATCGTAACATGTATACTCCATGTAGACGTTTTGCGAAGCCTACACACAGTTTACTGAATCTGCACGATCATCTGTTCCTGGGTTGTGTGAGTTGTACTTGCCTGAAGTTAAGTGGGTTTTGTTCTAATGCTGAAGCTTTTGGATATTTCAGAAGTTTCAGAATTAGAGGTAGGAGTAGTGTAAGAAAAGGGGCTAGGGAAGGGGGTAGTTTTAGTCCTCTGAGGGTTTACTCATGACTGTTAAGAGAGTGTATGTTTGTGTGTGTGTGTGTGTGTGTGTGTGTGTGTGTGTGTGTGTGTGTGTGTGTGTGTGTGTGTGTGTGTGTGTGTGTGTGTGTGTGTGTGTGTGTGTGTGTGTGTGTGTGTGTGTGTGTGTGTGTGTGTGTGTGTGTGTGTGTGTGTCACAATGTATATAACAGATAATTAACTTTATTAGCTCAGGTATGGGGACACTCTACTTACTTTGCTAAATATGGCCTGCACCTCTCTCCTTATGGCTTCAGCAAAAAGTTTTTTCTTCTTTCATACTTCCTTTTGTATACAAGGTCAAAATGGCCAAACAAAATCAAGACTGTCTAAAGGTAGCATTGCTCAGCACTAGAAGTCTAAATAAGAATTCATGCTCCTTGCAGGCATTCATCACCCTTGAAAATACAGATGTCCGCATAGTTACTGAAACATGGCTTCAGTGTCCTGATAGTACCATCCAGTGCCAGGTTTTAATGCCTAGCATGCTTTCAGATCCACCACCAAAAATTAATCCGTTCTTGGATGGGATTCATCCATATTCCTAAGAAGCCAAATAACACATAGACCCATAAGGCAGGGCACTGGCCTTGAACACATTATATTTACAGTTGATAATATCCTGTGCTATGTCAAAGCTACCTACCATACATCTTCCATGTCATTTGTACCCCACAAGGATATGATCATTTAAGATATAGATCAGGGAGTGAACGCAATCCAAATATTTATTATACATCAGATTCTTTATATTCTGCCAGCAATAATAGTGGCCTCTGGCACTTTTTCAATTGAAATAATGAGTGCTAAACTTTATATATGAGAGTTAACACCCATGAATAACCTAGAGCAAATTACTATTGCCCAAATAATGGGTTAGACTTGGAGTTCCAGATATCCCCTACAATGTGCAGATTATACAATTAAAAATATATTACTTATGTGCAAGTCTCTTACCAATGTTGGAAAGGTATGGTGACTGATTTTATGGGAAGCAAAGCAAAACTGGGTATATTTGAGGTATGGTATGGTATGATAAAGCTTGGAACATGAAAATGAGTAGGATCATCAACCAACAATTTAGCAAAAAGGTTCTCAGACAGAAGAGAATGATTGTGTTATTTACATTTATTGCCTAATGGTATGCAGAATTAAGTCAGACCATGTAATATATGTTTTGAGGAAATGGAAAAGGAAAGATATGTGTGTAAAATATTGTGATCAGGTGATCCCCAAAACTAGAGTAACGTGTTGTTGGTGGCTTTGATTCAATTTAGTTTTATCACAGAAGGTTTAGTGGTTTATCAGGCATTGTGCTAGAAACTAAAGAAAATTGTAATATATCTATACCTATTTATATATCCATACATCGATCTCTCTCTCTCTCTTTATATATATATATATATATATGGGTCTACTTCATTTCACCTAACTTCCAATTCACTGACTTTCATTTCACTGACCCCATTTCACTGAAATTTCATTTGACTGACATTTCATTTCACTGACAGTTCATTTGACTGACAAGTATTATTAGCAAGAAAATGGAATATGCCCCCTTCCCCACTGTAGTGCGACTCTGGAGTTAGAATATTTAGTTGGGGGTAATGGGGGGCACAGCCCCCCACTTCATTTCATATGATATTGTTAAGTTTTGATATAATATTGCTTAGTAAAAGAAAAGTAAGTGGGGGGCTTCACCCCCCACACCCCCCATTGTGGGGGGCTGTGCCCCACCCCCCAACTATATATTCTAACTCCAGGGTCGCACTACAGTGGGGAAGGGGGCATATTCCATTTTCTTGCTAATAATACTTGTCAGTCAAATGAACTGTCAGTGAAATGAAGTGTCAGTGAAATGAAATTTCAGTCATTTGGTCTCAGTCAAATGGGAGTCAGTGAATTGGAAGTTAGGTGAAATGAAGTAGACCCATATATATATATATATATATATATATATATATATATATATATATATATATATTTATATACATATATATATATATATATATATATATAGAGAGAGAGAGAGGTAGATATAGATAGCTATATAGATAGATATACATATATAGATATAGATATATTACATACACACAGGGAGAGATTAAATTTAGTTATCTGGACTAAGGAGACAAGAGGCTGGAAGGACCTAACTACATTAATAGGAGGATTTGATAGGGGAGCTGTCTTGCAGATAAACTTTTATATGACTTCAAACAGGAACTGGTAGCATGTATGATGCATGCTTATGTTTATCCCCTAAATGCTCTACACAATTATGGAATTCAGTAGACTTGCATGAGAATGTCTGCAATACATGTCTTTCTAAAACAGCGAGAGAGTCAGAGCTCATAAAACTTAGACAATAGCTTTGAAGTTAAGTGGGGTTTGTTCTAATGTTTAAGCTTTTGGATATTTCAAAGATGTGATGTGGGAAAATGGAAGACTACATCCATGTATTTCGTTGTGATTGTAGGTTGGCACTTTATATAAGATAGATTCCTGAATTTATAAATACATTTTTTTTAATTAATAGACAGTTGGAGCTGATTCTTTATTTTTGATACCTTGGGCACAATATGAAAGTGACGTTCTTAAAAATAATTAAAATGTATTAGCATTAATAATGATACTTGCAAGAAGGTAATAACAAGACACTGGAAAGCTAGGGATATACCAGGCATATTTGAATTACAAGCCCCAGTAAGGAAAAAAGGTGATGCACAAGACAGGGCTTTAAAGGGGAAGGGTTGGCAATTTTTTTGAATAAATGACTTCATGGCATCAAAATTTGCATAACATCCCTGTTTCAAGTAATAGACTGGAAAATAAGTAAGAAACACAGTTATGGATAGGAACTGGAATGAGTACTAGTTAAAAGTGATGGAAGACTGAGATTGCTGTTCTGCTTCTGCAATTTTCTGTGCACAAAAAACGAATATTGCGGAAGTGCAAGATTATTTTTAAATTAAACACTGAGATTTTAGCACTCAGCAGGATCATTATTTCATTAGTTCTGCATCTTCTCTAGATTAATGTTCATTTAGTTCCTACTTGATTGGATGTAAGTCTATATTCTTTATGGCTTCATAAAAGGAAAAGGAAAAAATCAGCTATGAGCAATCAAAATGTTGTAGTATTCTAATAATAAATTATGTATGCAAGTAAATAATATTAATTTTAAAGCAAACTTTAATACGTGAATCCATTTATAATATACTGATAATGGTAATTTGTTGAGACTAAGTGCTAATTTAAACTATAATACTAACTATGGTTCAGCTCTTTTAGTCATAAAACAGCTTATCCAAAATGTATCCAATAACAACAGGTATAGAATAGACTAATAGTATTATAAGCAAGTGTGAAATCTGGTTCCATAAATAGTTTACCACAATAATGGCTGAATACATAGGTTTTGATTCATAGGTTCACAGGTTCATAGGTTGGTACTAAGCTATCAGCCCTAGGGCCTATATAAGCCTAGCCATAACAATTCCCTGGCTATTTCTTCCCACACTATTTACTTCCCTAGACCCCTGTCTAGCAGGGCGACTGACGTGATCCCTGGGGTGAATTTCCTTTCTCCCATCCAATCATCAAGGTTCCTTTTGAAGAAGGCCAAAGAGGCACTCTGCTTGACATGTATGGGCAATATGTTCCAGAGTCTGGGGAGTCTCTGGGTCAGGAACCTATCCCTCTAGTATAATTTGTTTATTGTGATGACAAGGTGTAGATCCCTGGAACGTGTGGCTCTGAGGGATTGGGATTTCTTTAAGTGTAGCATGTCCAACAGCTCTGGGTTTGACATGGCCTTGTATGTTAAGCAGAGATTGCCTCTGAGTAGACGATATGCAACAGAGTATAGCTGGTGTTTTTTAAGGCGGTCAGCGTAGGGCATCTGCTTTAGACCTGTGATTCTTTTAGTGAGGTATTTCTGAGGCCTTTCCAGTTGTTGCAGATGTCTTGAGAGGTACATACCAAATGGGGCATTGTATTCTATAATGGGTCTAATGAGGGATGAGTACAGTGGGACAATGACCTCCTTTTTTCTGGATGAAAAGCCCTTAGTGATGAGGTGTGCCACATAGAAGGATTTCCTGACTGTTGTGGCGATGTGGTTATCGAAGGTGAGACCACTGTCCACCTGTGTCCCTAAGTCTCTTATCACACTTTCGGTGTTTAGTGTACTGCCACCTATATGGTAATTCATGGATACATGTTTTTTTCCCAAAGGGGATAACTATACATTTCTTGGCATTGAGCTTGAGTCCATGGCTCTGGCACCAAGCATCTGTTTCTGTAAGGACCTTTTGTAGAGTATCCACATCATTTGGGGATTCAATAATGGCTCCCAGTTTGCAGTCATCTGCAAACTTTGTTATCCAGAGTCCCTTAGTGTTGGCCTGTACTTCAGAGAAGTAGATGCCAAACAAGAGTGGTCCCAGGACTGAACCCTGAGGTACTCCACTTGTCACTTGTCTGGAGCTGGATTTGGAGTCGGGTACTTTTACAGTGTGGGTTCTATCAGTAAGCCAGTTAGCAACCCATTGGGTGACGTAGGGATTAATGCCCATCTTAGTAAGTTTATCTATGATTCCAGAGAGAGGGATGGTGTCAAAGGCCTTGGCAAGGTCTAGATATTCTGTGTGGACCACCTTACCCTTGTTCTTGGCTCTGGAGACTGATTCGAAGAAGTCAATCAGGTTCAGGAGACAAGATCGGCCCTTCACAACCCCAAACTGGGTGGGGTCCAGTGTTTGAAGGTTGCCAATGTCTTTGTTTATAAGTTCCATGATAATACACTCCATGGCCTTGCAGATAAGGCTTGTCAGACTGGTGGGACGGTAGTTTTCGGGATCCAAGGTGGATCCCCCTCTTGTGGAGTGGGATAACTGTAGCTCTGCACCACTCAGTGGGCATGAAACCTGAGGTGAGGCTATGATTAAACATGACACTTAGGTGAGGTGCCAGTTCTTATTGTAGTTCATGTAGTACACAGCCCGGGATGTCATCTGGTCCCATGGATGCTGTATTCTTAGCTTTGGAGAGAGCGTTTTTTACCTGTGTGGCCATTATTACCGGAATTTGGCAATCTTCCAGTACTGAGATGGGCCATTTAGGGGTGAGGGGGGGTGAAGTTGGCACTGAATCGATCTGCCAGGATATTGGCAATATCCTTGGGATCAGTATATTTAATGCCATTCTGCTTTAGCAGATCTGAGCATTGCCATTTAGATTCTTGACATAGTTATAGAATGCATTGTGGTTGTCTTTGGAATCTTTGGCAATTTTATTTTTGTAACTAGCTTTGGAGGATTTTATGAGGGATCTCAGTTTCTTACTGAGGCTGGTAAGGAAGTTTTTTGCATCCTGGGATTTTCCACTTTTCTGCAGCAGTTTCTTCCTTTTGTTGTAAAGTTTGTTTATGGCAGTGGACCACCAGATTGGCTTCCTTTTTTTGGATGAGAGCATCTTGGTTCTGTTTGGGATGGCACGATTCATGCATGAGTGGATGTGCTCATACAGTGCCTTAGTGTAGGATTCAGCAGTTGAACTTTCAGTTCCCGTCTGCATGGGTGTCATGAAGTTTGTCACTTCTGACTTGAGTAGCATGAAGGTTTCCTTACTGGGGGGTGAGGGTGGGATGTGGATGTTAAGGGTGATTAGCTTATGGTCAGACCTGACTTATGAGGGGGTGACCATAGGTGTGGAGCATTGATTTCCCATGTTGGTAATGACCAGGTCTAGGATATTGGAGCCCCTGGTGGGACTATGGATTAGCTGCTCCAGGTCATTGGAATTTATGAATTCCAAGAACCGTTGGGCAAAGGTGTTGGTACATGAGTAGTTTTCCCAGTTAATGGCAGGGTAGTTAAAATCACCCAGTATTAGGGTGTTTGGTTCTATCTTAATATTTTCCAGTATGTTTAGAAAGGTGTAGTGAGAATCTTGGGGTATGGTGGGGGATCTGTAGCAAGCTACAGTTTGGATTGCAGTCTTACCTAGTGTGAGTTGCACCTGGAGAATTTCAGATGCATTGTGTTGCTTTCAAAACAAATGCCTTGTCTTTTACAAGTTCATGTCAATGCAGTTCTAATGTAGCTGTAAGATGGCTTTATGCTTGTGCTTTTCCCAGGGAAGTCCACTATATGTGCTTGAGACAACATGTTGATTTTTCAAATAAGCCAAACCATGATTTCCAGTGTGGTGAATTTTTTTCAGGACTGCTCAAGTGAAAAGCAATATACGCTCATATGATCCAAGCAATCTGAAGCACAAGATATGCTTGTTTTGAATGAAACTTATTTTGCAAAGAAGTCATTCTTTCTAGCTATGAAAGAAAGAACATTAACTTATACTTTCTACTCAGAACAGAAATGAGGGTGTTAACTTTCTCTCTTTTACTTTTTTCACCACAATAGCATTCAAAAATGGCCACATTTCATAGATACATAGTTTCATAGGTAAATTCTTGGAAATCAGTCATCATACCATTTTTAAATTTGCCAGAGCACCCAACACAAAGATTTACTGCTTGTATCAAGGAGGGTTACACACATGATAGGACTGAGGAGACTTTTTGAGTGTTTATTTACTGCTCTGTTTAATGTACATAGGTAGTTTATTCCAAAGATGGTAAATGCACGGTGGTAAGATCTTGTGTGACATATCTGTCCCATTGATTTTTGATAAAGATAAAGATCAAGTGCATATGTGTTAGTTACTTCTATGAAGACATAGCAGGTCTAGGAAGGTATAGTCCTTATTTGCTAGAAAATCCAGGGATAGACCAACATGGAAGACTCTTTAGGAAGCATACTACTGAGAGGGGTGGTCATTTTTTGATAATTAGGAGATATGAGGCCTGTGACCTCATTGGTAATGAACTACTGTGTTCTATGCAGCTGAGTGATATGGTTTGATAGGTACATCCTAAGGGGAATGTTATATTAAGTAATGGACTGGATAAGAGATTAACAGAGTGCACATAACACTTCTTTGGTTCTAGATTAGATCTTCTTGCATATTAGGTTGGTCAGAAAGTAAGATTCTCTATCTAAACTGGGAACATGATGATCAAAGGATACAAGGCCTTGCATAAGAGTACCTAGACATTTAATGAAAGTGTCATTCTTAGAGTGTATTGTCTCTGTGATATGTTTAATAATAATAAATAGTATTATTATTTTACAAATGGTGTATGCAACATTTTGGCATTCTTCTTGGGACAATTGCCATTCAGTCATTGGTTTATATAATCTAGCACATTATGGAATACTTTCATGCCACTGAGTACTCAAACAACAATCCCTAGTTTGCAGTCGTCAGTGAAATTTAGTGACCAGAAACCCAGGAAATTGACTTGTAAATCAAATATTTCAGTGTCAAGCATATGAGGACCTAATTCCAAGCCTTAAAAAAAACCCACATGTGATATGTTTATTTTCTGAAGTGATACTTCTAATAATGTGATTTGTCCCATAACCAATTTGCTATTTACCTCAGTATATCAAGTTTGAGATGGACAGCTGCATGGGGGATTACAATGAAAGCTCTGACCAGGTCTAAGACAAAACCTGCAACTGACAATGCCAAATTGATGCAAAACTAAGGCTAAGAGAATATCAATGTCTAGATTTACAAGGTCAGAAATTATACTTTCCATGACTTTACAAAAAGGCTTGTAAGAATGATGAGTTGGTAACTATTTTGGTTGGTTCGTTGATGATTGGACCTCCATTATGTAGCTGCATAATGATGGGTGTTCTCCAGGCATGAAGACTAATGTTAAAATGATTATCAGAGGCTTATTTAGGTCATACTTGGTGCTAATTATTAACCTTATTGGAATGTTATTGCTGCACATGGAATCTGTGTTTTTGGGATAGAGCTGTTCAGACTTGTTCCAAAGTGATCTTGAGGATTCAAACTAAAAAATCATGGTCCAGTTATAATAATGGGTGATGTGAAGTTCACTCTAAATTTTTTATTAAGGACAGTTGGTATTTTTTTAATCAGAATGGGAGCTATCATCGTGAAACAATTCAGAACATTGATGTGTATTGTTTCTTAACTTTGTCGCATAGCTAATAAAGTATTTTGGTGTAAGTGTCCATTTTGATTTAATGATGAATTCAGAGTTTTCTCACTGCTGCATTAATCTTTTCATGAGTATGTTTGAGTGCCCTCTTAAGATGGGGGGCTATGAGACCTACTATCAGATGTTTGCACTGTCTTCCTTTTGTTGTAGAGCTTGTTTATATAAGAATTGCATCTTAAAGATTTGTTCTTAAATGTCCCATAAAAGATGGAATAGTGTGATAGAGCCTTTTGTCCTTCTATGTACCTTACTGCACTCCTGCCTATGATTTTGTCTGTTGAACCATGTTGTTGTATTTGATTATAGATCCAATAACTACAGAACTGAGTGGGACTCTAAATTCCTTTGACTTGGAAAGTATTACACTAATGATTGAGATGGCTAGGTAAAAACATTTTTTAATCCACAGGAGGCATATAGATGTTGAAAGAGAGTTTATTACCCGTGACCATGTTCAGGTTTTTAGTTATGAGGCTGAGATATCATTTATATGCCCATTTTGAGATGGTTCATCTTTGGCAAATAATGTAATGCTTCATTGTTTAGCATTAAGATTTAGTATGTGGTGCAGACACCATGAAGTTTATGTGATAGTCTCTCTTAGAATATAAGGGAGTCTTTCAAGGTATTAATGACAACTTTGAGTTTGCAGTCATTAATAAATTTGGTCAGCCACATACTCTCAACATTAGTTCTGACATTAATGAATTATAACACGAAAAGTAATGGTCCCAGAACACATCTAAAGAGTGTGGCACTGATAACAATGCTTTCTGAGAGGAAAGCATGCCACCTCCTTTAATAGCATTTGTTATATCTGCCAAGTAGTTTGCTATCCAATGAGTTCTATAGGGTAAAACTATAGATTGGTGCATAAAGTGCCACATTTGTGAGAACCAGGTAAAGACTATTTGGGCCCTTACTAAGAATATCAATCAATTGTTCTAAGAAGTAAGTACTACTGATGTCCAGGGACCATTGTGTATATCAAGCTTTATGGTGAATGTTTGCAGTTAATGGATGGATAGTTCAAATCATTCAAGGTGGCTGGACATGATGTGCTCGGTTCTATGGTTAGACTGTTTAATGTGTTAAATTAGTGCTCAGGTGCTACAGGCATCCTGACAGGATCTCATATTGACCATGATATGAAATGTATCTGCACCTGCAGTGATCACCATAGGTATGAGTTCAAGGTAATTATGTAGCTAGAGTAGACATTAAGTGATACGAATATGAATAAAGACTGATACACCCCTGTCAAAGGTAGGTCCATCCTCAAATGAGTGCCTAACAGAGTAGTAGTCAGTAAAATCAGTAGAGAAGGATGCTATAATTATGTTTAGGCTACATTTCCATGACTCATCAGATGTATCTGTTTTTGAGAATTAGGAACACTGTCAGGGTTCACATCTCATTGTTTTGGCTACTCGTTTTGAGCACTGTCATGTTGGTATATGTCTGATTAACATTTTCTAGGCTGGCAGATGAAGGAATTGGATTTTACCTAAAGAAAGCACTATAGGGGCAGAAAAGATTTTAGCCAAATGAAGAAGTCTTGTGTAGGGAGATACAGGCCATCCCTAGAAGACCAAGTAGGACTATTAACCTTCTCTCCCTAAGCTGACACAAACTGGATCTCTGTGGAATGACAACAGAAAATGAGTCACTTGTTTAAGTCAATTATTTTCTGCCTGAACTGTTGCATCCTTTGCCATAGAGACAATATACTGTGCAAGACTAGCTTCCTGCCAGTTTCATAGGTAGACTTAGAAGACTGAAGCATCTCACCCTTCATAAGCTCTAATGGGGAGGGGGTATGATGCAGGTATGGGAGAGGTATGATGCAGGTCATTCGCACCTACTTCAGCAGCAGTCATGTCATATGCCTGCTTAGACTGAAGAGTCTTGAGTGCCCTAATAACATTTCAAATTCTGCCACCTGAAAGGTAGCTGTCACCCTACACTTGCTCATTTTGATGAGTGGTGTATCAATCTGCCTCACTATGGAGTCACCGATGATTAATAAATAGCTATGTGATGTGCAGTGCTTGCTGGCTTATAGGGACTGCACATGATGTCAAAGTCTTCTAGGTTTGTTGTTTTAGTAGGGGCAATGCAGTGTGAGTTGCAAGTGAGATTTTTTGTATAATTCTGAGGATCAAGGGTGTAATAGTGAGGTCCGGGGGGATGCCTTTGAAGTTTTGGCAGGGATTTTTTATTAACCTCAACATATATCAGGATAGCACTGGTGTTGTGCTTTTGTGCTGCTGAGGGTGCATGATTTCTGGCAACCCTTTACCTGGAGAGATTTTTCCCAAGTTTAAGTATTCACACCTCTCACACATAGAATCAATACCTGGTAAAAATAACATGATGCCAGTGAACTTACACTGCCTTAAAGGAGCTACTGAAAATAAGTTGCCAATGGACAAAGACAGAATGTGTTCCCATGGTGTGCATAAATCTGCTGGACAGGTGCATAAGACTAGGTGACACAAATAATTTGTAACACAGTATTGTAGAACTAGGTTTGTGAGGCTGGCCACTTCCTCCATCTTTCTAGACAAGAAACACTATGAAATTATCATCTTTTACTGTCACTTACAGCTGTGGGCATAGGTTCATATGTAGGTACTAGGCTATCAGCCCTAGGGCCTATACAAGCCTAGTCAAAAAGGTACCCTGGCTTTTGCCACCCAGAAAATTATTTCCCTGAGCCCCTGTCAGGCAGAGCCACAGAGGTGATCTCCGGGGTAAATTTCCTATTTCCCATCCAGTCATCAAGATTTTTCTTGAAGAGTGCTAATGAGGAGCTTTGTTTGATGTAGATAGGTAGTTTGTTCCAGAGTATGGGAAGTCTCTGGGACAGGAATCTATCCCTCCAGCATGTTAGGCTTATTGTGGTGACAAGGTTTAGGTTCCTAGAGCATGTAGCTAGGAGGGATTGGGATTTCTTTAAGTGGAGCATGCCAACAGCTCTGGGTTTGACATAGCTTTGTATGTTAGGCAGAGATCACCTCTGAGTAGGCGATATGCGGCAGAGTACAGCTGGAGTTTTTTGAGATGGTCTGCATAGGGGCACCTGTTTGAAGCTGGTAATCCTCTTTGTGAGGTATTTCTGTGGCCTTTCCAGTTGTTGTAGGTGTCTTCAATATCAAAAGGGGCATTGTACTCTATAATAGGTCTAATGAGTGATGAGTAGAGGGGAACAATGACCTCTTTTTTCCTGGATGAAAAACCTTTTGTGATGAGGTGTGCCATGTAGAAGGGTTTCCTGACTACTGTGGCGATGTGATTATCAAAGGAGAGACTACTGTCCACCTGTGTCCCAAGGTCTCTTATCACACTTTCGGTGCTAAGTAGACTACTACCTATGTGGTAGCTCATGGGTACCGGGTTTTTCCCAAAGGGGATGAAAATGCACTTTTTGGCATTGAGTTTAAGGCCATGGCTTTGACACCAGGCATCTGCCTCAGTGAGGCCCTTTTGTAGGATGTCCACATCTTTAGGAGTTTGTATTATGGCTCCTAGTTTGCAGTCATCTGTGAACTTCATTAACCAAAGACCTTCTGTGTTGGCCTGTACTTCAGAAAAGTAGATACCAAACAGGAGAGGACCCAGGACTGAACCCTGTGGTACTCCACTTGTCACTGGTCTGAAGTCGAATTTGCAGTCTGCAACTTTCACAGTGTGGGTTCTGTCAGTGAGCCAGTTGACAACCATCTTGTGACACAGGGATGTATGCCTAGTTTAGTGAGTTTATCAATGATTCCGGAGTGGGGAATGGAGTCAAAAGCCTTGGCAAGATCTAGATAGGCAGTGTGAACCACCTTACCCTCATCTATGGCTTTGGTGACTGCTTCAAAGAAGTCAATCAGGTTTAGGAGACATGATCTGCCTTTTACAAACTCGAACTGGGTGGGGTCCAAAGTTTGGAGATTACCAATTTCTTTGTTTACACGTTCCATGATAATACGTTCCATGGCCTTGCAGACCAGGCTCATTAGCCTAATGGGGCAGTAGTTCCCGGGGTCCGTGGTGTCTCCCTATTTGTGGAATGGGATTGATGTCGCTGTGCACCATTCAGTGGGCACAAATCCTGAGGTGAGGCTATGATTGAACATGGTGCTTAAGTGGGGTGCCACTTCATTCTGTAGTTCATGTAGAATGCAGCCTGGGATGTTGTCAGGTATCATGGATGCTGTGTTCTTGGCTTTGGAGAGTGTGGTTTTTACCTGTGCAGCTGTGATTACAGGAATTTTGCATTATTCCAGTATAGTGATAGGCCCTTTAGGGGGCGGGGGTGTGGTAAAGTTAGCACTGAATCTATCTGCCAGGATGTTGGCAATATCTGTTGGTTCTGTATCTTTAGTGCTATTGTGCTGTAACTCAGAGCAGATCTGAGTGTTGCCATTAAGATTCTTGACATAGCCATAGAATGCTTTGTGGTTGTCTTTAGAATCAGTGGTAATTTTGTTTTCATGCCTAGCTTTGGAAGATTTTATGTGGGATCTCAGCTTCTTGCTGAGGCTGACCTAGGAGTTATTTCAGTCATGGGATTTTACTCTTTTTTGCAACAGTTTCTTTCTTCTGCTGTAGGCTTTGTTTATGGCAGGGGACCACCAGACTGGCTTCCATTTTTTGGAAGATAGCATCTTGATTCTGTTAGGGATAGCATGATCCATGCACTCATGTAAGTGCTTATAAAGGGTATTTGTGTAGGATTCAGCAATTGCACCTCTATTGTCCATCTGCATGGGTGTGGTGAAGTTTGCCACCTCTGTCTTAAGAAGCGCGAAGTTGGCTTTGGAGAAATTTTTTGCAGTGGATTCCCTAATGCAGGGTGGGGGTGGGATGTGGATGTCTAGGCTGATTAGCTTGTGGTCAGATCTGGCCAGTGAGGAACTGACTTCTGGTGTGGAACACCGGTCGCCCATGTTAGTAATGACCAGGTCTAGGATATTGCTGCCCCTGGTGGGGGTGTGGATAAGTTGTTCCAAGGTATTGGAATTTATGAATTCTAGAAAACGTTGAGCAAAAGAGTTGGAACATGAGTAGTTTTACCAGTTAATTGTGGGGTAGTTGAACTTGCCCATTATTAAGGTGTTGGGTTGTACCCTAATATTTTCCAGAGTATTAAGAAATGAGGAGTGGGAATCCTGGGGCATGGCAGGGGATCTGTAGCAAGCTACAACTTGGATTGCAGTCTTGCCCAGAGTCAGTTGCACTTGGATAATCTCAGATGCATTATGCTGAGCAACTAGCCTGGAAGTGTGGGTATCCTTAATAAATATGGACATGCCACCACCTTTATCGGTCCAGGTTATGTGGCCAAAAGATGTGATATGAGTTATAGATTGGTAATGCAGGGGTGATCTCTGGAGCCTTAAACCTGGTCTCAGTTACTGCACAGATATCAATGTTCTCCATTTTTAGAAGTGCCTCGAGAGAGTGCATTTTGAGGTTTAGACCTCTAGCATTGAGCAGCATTACCCTCAGATTTTGCATGTTTGTATCTGTCATGTTGGTGGTTTTGTCATTTGAACCTTGCCTAAAAAAGGCACTATAGGGGTGGCAAGAGCCTTAGCCAGTAATCTAAATCCCAGGGGTGACAGGTGCAGACAATCTCTGGCAAAGTATCCTGGTTTGTTGATCATGTCGTCCCAGGCAGATAGATACTGGATCCCCTTTGAAGGACACCAGAAGCTTAGTCAATTGTTGAAGTCAGTCATTTTGTCCTTATACTGTGGTATCATTCTGGGTGAAGGCAGGATGCTACTCAAGGATAGGGTGATACCTGCCTGGATGACATGATCCGAGAGCTCTTCCATGTCTCTTTTCATGTCGTTCAGGGAGGTACATCTCAAGTCATTCACTCCAGCATGGACAATGACAGAGTCGTATTTGTACTTGTTGTGGAGTGACTTGAGTGCATGCGTTATGTGGTGGATCCTGGCACCTGACAGGCAGCTGACCATAATGTTATCCTTATTCATTCTGGTGAGTGAGACATCAGTGTGCCTGACTATAGAGTCACCTATGACTAAAATGTTTGGTACATTGTCTTGCCTTAGGGACTGTTTTTGGGTGGCACACTGGTGTTGTGAGCTATGTGTCACTTGGGTTGTGATTGGTGTTTGTTTGCGTTTCAGCTTCAGAGTTCCTCATTGCTTGGGTAGGTTAATGTTAAGGGCTTCTGCATATTTGGGTTTCCTGTTGCTATGTGTGGGTGTTGATGGTGTGGGTTTTGTAGGGCTATGTGTTGCTTGAGGAGTGGTGCAGATGTTTGCCATCTCCTCTTGACTGTCTAGCACAGTCTTGTTTGGAGAGAGCTTTGCTTCCAGTTTGGCTATGTACTTGCATCTCTCGCAGGTTGTAGTGTTTGGTGGTAGGAGGAGAGGGTTGTCTGTGTACATGAGGCAGTTGCTGCATTGCCTCAACATGCCCAGATTCACCAGGTGGACAGGAGAAATCACCGAAAGCTGACCCTTGGACATGCCTGGTTAGGTGCTTTTTAGTAAAGTGCAACAGCTGTTTTTCCTTACCTTGGCAAGGTACTTTGCAATTTTAGGTTGTTTAGTGCCTACGGCTAATTCCCCTGTTGACAGGGAGGAATTTAATGCTTGTATTGGTTTACGGATTCTTATCCAGATAGTATGATAGCAATGTTGTAAGGTTCAGGAATGTTTAGCTTTGGACTGTTTGTCTCTGGTGAATCACCCAGCTTACCAAACTATAGTTAGTGTTGAGGAAGGTTATTTTATAGAGCTCTAAAGAGAAAATGTGATTAGGCACTCACTGGCTACTGTCTAGATTGTGTTGCTATGGTGTTTTGCATAGAACAGTTAGGTACAGATGTGCTTAGACAAGGGAAAATCTGCACAGTGTTGTCAAAAATAAAACAAACACAAATGCACAACTAGCCAGTCAAGAAACTTCTTGTTAGCAAGCTACAGCAACAAATGCATGAATAGAAAACAATAATTTACCATTCCCTCATAAGTTTAAAATGCAGACTCTTCCGAGTTTTGAACACAGGTTCTAGCCAGTAACACTTATAACACAATCAGCTTTCATGTGTTTTCTTGCAAATAATAATTAGTCACTTATTTGGTGGTAGCTGGATCAGACATCATCCATTTAGATAATAAATACCTGAGGTATGCAACAAGGTGTAGCTCCTCTCAGATACTACAACAAACAGTACTACCAAAAATAAACCATCCCAAAAGCACAACAAGCCTGTTCATAGACAGTGTTAACAAGCAACAGTAGGAAAAGGGCAGAGAATGTGCTGTAATTTACCGTGCTTTCACACGTTTAAACTGTAGTATCTTCAAAGACTTAAGTACAAACTTGAGTCAACTGCACTACTGTAATAATCAGATTTCAAATGCTCTAGTACAAATAAAAACAATCACTTCCCTGGTGGTTGTGGGATCAGTGATTATCCATTCAAATGAAGACTAGCTCTGGTGTGCTACAGATACAGCTTCACTCAATGAAAAGCAAAGCTGAGAAACTGCTAAAAATAAACTAACAGAGATGTGCAACTTGTCTATCTGAAAATGTTTGTTAGTAAGCTACAGATGCAAATATATAAGTTAAAATTTCAGACTCTTCTGTGGATTTAATAAAAACACTTCATCCAATAAAATGTGTACTACAATCCAGTTTCAAGAGGTTTGTATAAATAAAAATACTCATGTCCCTTTTTATTGTGGGATCTGTGGCAGGTCAGTTATGAAATGAATAGTTCAGGAATACAGCAAGGTGCAGCTCTTCTTGAACTTGAGCAAAGCTGTGTAGTGGTGACAAAAATAAACAACACAACCACTCTGAACACTTATTGTTAGCAAACTATAGTAGCAAATGCATGAACAAAAGAAAACACTTCAAATGTCCCTTTTGTCAGAAGTTTAAAATGCAGATTAATCAACAGCTTGAAGATAATTTTCAGCCAGTAACAGTTGCACCAATTAATTCATTTGGTATAACTAGAAAACAGTCACTTGCCTGGTAGTAGTGGGATAAAAATTAGTCTAGTCAGGCAATAGCTGAGACATAAAGTTGCCAGTCTTCTCAGTCAGTAAGTAGCTGCAACGTGTTTAGTTTTAAGAAATCTGAAAATGTGTATTTATTTTTGGGGAGTGTCTCCTGCAGTGTAACTGAACGTCTCCAATTTGTGTTCAGATTTATCAGTGGAAGATGATACTTGTGAAGTGTACAAGACAGGCAATAGCAGTAAGGACAATGTCCCAAATACTGTGTCCCTAGTTAAGTATACAAGATAAGCAATCATGCTAAGGACAAGATGCCAAATATTGTGTCCTCTACTAAATATGTTTACCAAATGTTCAATATACTTTGCATTTCCTTAGCAATGGTATGTAATAATTGTGTAGTGTAGGTGAGACACTTTACTGCGAAGTAATAGAAGATGCATATAAAAATGTTTTTATAGGGATATTTGTTATGATGTTAAGGTAGATAATGTAATCAATATGGGTAGATTTGTGGATCTGCAGCTCTGTGTGATGTGGCGATTGATTTTCCTTTAAGGTGACTTGGTTTTCCAAAATTTCAAAACTGACATCACAAGGAATCTGCTTTGATATGAGGAGGTCTGTGACAAAGACTGACATCCCCTTTCCAAACATGCATTAATTCTGAGTGCATGATAAATTCTAAACTGAAGAACAGAGTTTCACTGAAACCATGTCTTAGTTATTACACACACACACAGACACACACACACACAAAACCATCCACTCATATGCAAACACACACATACACACACACACACACACACACACACACACACACAGACTAATATGCATTCATGTTGCAAGAATCTCATTTTAAAAAACTCCTGTCACTGGCATGAGCCACTTTAATTTGTTCCGTATTAAAATATCCTCATGTGGATTGCCAAGTATGATGGCCTTAACGAAAAAAGCCTTAAGGGGGCATCAAATGATTTTCCAGAATATGAAAGCCATGGTAAGAAAGGTATCACCATCCTTGGGAGAACTGGGGTGTCTATCAGCAATCTCATTTCAAGCAGACACATACTGGATCTCCATTGACTAACAACAGCTACTAAACCGATTATGGACTCTAATTATCTTGTCATTATTTTAGGTTATGGCGATACATCAGTCATAACCAGTGTCTGTCCTGCCTCAGCACATGCATTTGAACATATGCATTATTCCAGGTTATGGCGAAAAATCACTCATAACCAGTGTCTGCCCTGCCTCAGCACATGCATAACAAGTTTAATCATATATTTCTGCATCTCCCCTTGGGTGGAATGCTCATGATATTAACCCTCACATGGACCACTACCAAATCATAGTCTATTTTTTCAAAGTTGAGTAATGTTCACAAGCCACAAACAGACATACAATTAGCTGAATTCATAAACGTTAACACAAAGTGGACACTATGCGTACACTTTATAAAATCAAGAGCAACCCTACCACAATGCTTGTGCTGTCAAGTCACTCAGAAAGGTTAGACTAAATGCACACATAGTGTACACTTTGTGGTAACCATTAAGAATCCGGCCTAACATCCTTTTTATTTCATTCTCTCACTGTCTATGTGCAAAATGTGCAACTATGAGCAACTTCCTTAACAAGATGCATCCTGGGATTGAGAGCCATACTTAGCACACTCATGGAATGCCTATCACAGGCATGGCTCATATTAAGATGCAACCACAGGTTAATTACTAACTGACTTGGTGAAAGTTAGCAGCATATTCTGTTGTAGGCTAATTAAAAGCACCCAACCCTGAAAAATACAGGGCCTGTAGTGATAAGAGGAAATCCTAAAATTGTGGCTATGGGTGAGACAAGGAAATAAATGAGCACAGAGCATGAATGCACAAAAGCACATGCACAGGCATTACATTGCTGCAATACAGGAAAGCTAGTGAGTGTGATTCCTGACCATAAAGAGGCAGAAATGGGATTATAGAACTATATGAAAAAGGGTCAGTAAACAGAGGAACATACACAGGGGAAACAAGGACGGTAAAAATGGCAGTGAGTACTGGGAGGAAGGGTACTTATTTTTTGGGAGTGGGAATTGCTCATTTTTTTTCTTTGGAGAAGGGAAGTTAGTGAAGGATGTAAAGGAAAGAATGATGAAATTTATTACGTAAGAATTTGAGGTTGATAAATATGGGCACATGCACAAAAATAAAACAAACCTTGACAGGGGAGGTGCTGACACCCTGTGATTTGGAGGAACAGACACATTATAGACACAGGCAAAAAGAGGTGAATTAGATAATAAAAAAGTGAGGGCTGTGATACAAAAGGAAGGGAAACACCAGGATGGGGTAGACAATGGGTATGACCTTTTGTATCACACAGCTTGTGCAACAACAGGGGAGAGGTCAGTTAGCACCTTCATCTTCCTATACACTGGGCACCATTTGAGGTGTGCATGGCAGGAAAAGATAGAAATGCAATTCTGATAGCCCAAGAGAACCCTTTCTAGGTGGCTAGTGCAGGGATCCATCCACTGGTCTATTAGCTTCCCACACATCCTGCAACATATCTCTGCAGGTCACATACAGCTCACCCCAGTCAATGCCACTGCAAGAAACAATGGCACTCCTGTCCAAAGAAGCTCCACCACACATGGTGGGGGGGGGGTCTTGGCTGCTTTCACTGGTAGGAAGACAGGCCTTAGTCCAGGAGGATAGGATGCAGGGGAAAGCTAGGACTAGTAGTGGTCTGGAGACCTGGACTGCGTCTCTGTTACTGCTGTGACAGATGCTATAAAATACAACATAAATTGACAGAAATTAAAAAAAAAAACAAGTGGGATGGAACAGAGAAAAAACACAGGGATGAAGCATACATACAGCATGTATTAACCATATAATCAAATTGGTACATTATATTTAACCAATAAACTATATATATTGACCTGCTGCATGTTACTGACTATAGGTACTCTACTATGGGACCTATGGTACGTGGTGCGGGCAGAGCAGCAGTAAAACAACTAGCTGTGCCTCATGTCTATGAGTAGACATGATGCAATACATGCATGTAAGAGCATTGCTCTGTCTGCAAACACCATTGGTACCAAGTTGATGCTGTGTACCTCCATCATAGAATATGTGCATACAGTAAGATATAATAAACCTAACATATGGCACTATAAATAGCAAACATAATTCCAGACATGCAGATTTCTATGTTACATGTTAATCCCAGCTACGTTCACTACATAATACTCAAACAAAGCTAGGCAGTAAGACGTACGTAGGGCCACACTCTGGCACAGGCAGTAAGATGTACGTAGGGCCACACTTTGACACTGTCCAGACATAAAGCAGTTAAATTATGAATGTGCTTTGAATTACTGAATTAAGAAATGATACACACCCATTTGCCTAGAAAGCCTCTCTGATACTGAAGGATATTCTTCATAATAACCTCTTATTCTGTGTAACAATGAACATAAAGAAAGCATTAAGTTACATGCTAAAAATCATACTGATTAAGAATGAAACCTAAGAAAGACTACTCAACTAATATACTGATGACAATACATCAGTGGAAAATGTAAGTATTTGGCAGGACTGAAACTGTAGAATGCATTTTTAAATAAGATAAATGTCATGCAGATAACAAAACTACCCCAATAAGAGCAATTTACATAAAAATTGGCAATGGATACAACCTTCCCTCAGGCAGGTCAGTTCTTTTCATCTCTTGCCAGCTCAGGATATTCATTTGGCATGCTACCATCCTACAAATACAATCATTTTGGAAAAAAGAGTATGCATTCTTGCAATAAACATAATTGAATATGATTTAATTGCAAGCGTACAAATCTACAGCTGTGGTTAAGCAGTTTATTTCATGTGTTTCGATGCGGATTAATATAAACAGAGCAGTTTAAAACAAAGACCGGTATACTTTAAAGCAATATGGATTAAAAGAATGGGCTGTGTTACCTTTCAAATTCTATTAAAAGGTAAATTTTACTTCCAGCTATATTGCAATAGCTACATAAATATCATTGTTTAAATGAAGTTACATTTCCATAGTGGAATAGCTGCTGTAACCGAGACTGTTTAATTAACTTCATTGCATTGGGTTATTATCTCACCAAATAGTAACATTACAGTTTCCAATAAATTCATAATAGTCTAGCTGAGGCAGTAGTTATTCTTGGAAGCGGCGTGCATACTTAAAGAAGCTTCCAAAAATAGAGATTGCTCCAATAGCTTTGTTTAAATGCCGGTGTTTACATGAAAATAAAATATCATACAAAGAGTATTGTAGTCAATAAAGTGGTAAACAGAAGAAAACAGTCTAAAAGGCACTGTAAATGTGCGTGTGTGTGCGTGCATGCATGCGTGTGTGTGTGTGTGCGGGCATTATATGGTATATTCAAATTACCATTTAGTGTAAATAATTGTATGTGGCTCAATTAGTCAAGCATCTGATATATCGGATTTTGCTATACTCAGATTATGTTGTTGACTATAGCATTTGTTGTGGCGCTTCCCTGTAGCTGTGGTTGTGCAGCTGTAGAGTTAGTTTATATAAATGAGTGGGCAGATGGTCAAAGTCCACTGTCTAAATGGCTGTTTTAACTAGTTTGTCATTTCTGCCAGCTTTCCTATTGGCATTTTTTGGTAAGTTGAATTGCTTTATTTGCTTTGCCGCTGTTTCAGGAAGTGTTGAGCAAGCTGCACCCCCGGATATATGTGTGTGTCATGCTTCATTAGTACAGCAAATATACAACATATTTGTTGAATAAATGTCTTCACTGTTCTTGTCAGTAAGTGATAATGCGGTGATGACTCACGTGACTTTACCTTTTACATTTTGTGTTTGTGATTCATGACTTTTTTTACTGTATGCAAGTTTCAAGGAATTTTTTTTTTAGTTTCACTGAGAATTATAATCAATAAAGTTGCTTTTTGTTGAATAACTTATTCTGTGGTAGCTTTTACTGCATATATTTCATGGTTTTCTTTTTCTGTTAAATGAGTACAATCATATGATGTGTAAAGATAAATATAGCAAATATATTTGACTCTTCCCAGATACCAAGTACCTTAGTGGTAGGCCAACCATAATTTTGTTTATGTTTGTTTATTAAGGTATACCACTAATCAGAAATTGATGAATTTCAGGCATAGTCCAATAGTATATACAGTAGTGTGCTAGGGTGGGACAAATTGGAGAGATGAACCAGGTACATAGTGTTAGGGTATGATTAGCAATTACCCATAAGTCTTCAGTGCATTACTGGGACTGAGAAATGAACGCCAATGCTGCATTTACAGTCAGGACAGAAGTATTTTTTTTACTCTGTCTGCAGTTTAAATGGTTTCAAGCAGTTTGCTGCAGTTTTAAAAAAAAAGTATATCTTTCCCTGTGATAGGGAATAATAAAAGCCTGAGGTCCTTTTTATTTTTGGTCATACATATGAAATGTTGAGAAGGCACCATATTGAGGAATGGCACAGAGAACAGGAAGACTGACTGAACATTTAATTGATATAGAAAGTAATAGAAATACAGTGCATGCAACATAATTTACAAATGAGTAGGGACAGGTGGACAGTGGTCTCACCTTCGATAACCACATCACCACAACAGTCAGGAAATCCTTCTATGTGGCACACCTCATCACTAAGGGCTTTTCATCCAGAAAAAAGGAGGTCATTGTCCCACTGTACTCATCCCTCATTAGACCCATTATAGAATACAATGCCCCATTTGGTATGTACCTCTCAAGACATCTGCAACAACTGGAAAGGCTGCAGAAATACCTCACTAAAAGAATCACAGGCCTAAAGCAGATGCCCTACGCTGACCGCCTTAAAAAACTCCAGCTATACTCTGTTGCATATCATCTACTCAGAGGTGATCTCTGCTTAACATACAAGGCCATGTCAAACCCAGAGCTGTTGGACATGCTACACTTAAAGAAATCCCAATCCCTCAGAGCCACATGTTCCAGGGATCTAAACCTTGTCATCACAATAAACAAAACATGCTGGAGGGATAGGTTCCTGACCCAGAGACTCCCCAGACTCTGGAATAGATTGCCCGTACATGTCAAGCAGAGTGCCTATTTGGCCCTCTTCAAAAGGAACCTTGATGACTGGATGGGAGAAAGGAAATTCACCCCTGGGATCACGTCAGTCACCCTGCTAGACAGGGGTCCAAGGAAGTAAATAGTGTGGGATGAAATAGCCAGGGAATTGTTATGGCTAGGCTTGTATAGGCCCTAGGGCTGATAGCCTAGTACCAACCTATGAACCTATGAACCTTTATACAGCAGTACAATTTTTTAAGTAATAGTAGTTTAATACAGTCTGTTTACAAACAGAGTAAGACAAAAGATTCATGTTAAGCAAGTTTGGAGTACAAAATTAGATTAAAGGCTGGGTAGTTGAGCTTGCCAAACAAAAAGTTGAGAGATACATATATAAAAGATGGCTATGTTCACCAGGGCAGTATTTAGAGAATTATGTATACTGCAAGTAGAGAAGAGTATTGCAAAGGTTAAGTGGGGAAGCCAAGATGTGGAATTAGCATTAACTTTTATTTTGCATAAGTAGTTTAAATCAGGATCTGAAAGTATCATAAGGTGAAAGGTATTTTAGTTTGTCAGGAAGACTTTGACAGAGTTTAGAGACTAAGAGTGTGAAAGTTTGGAGTTTTGTTGTGGCCCGTTTGGAGACTGGTGATCTAACGTATCTACATTTAAGTCCTAGTTGAAGCACACACTTCATTAATGCTGGGCTCCTGGACTCTGACTCGGACCGCTGCCTCCTAAGCTTTTAATTAATATAGCTCATTTGACTTCTGGTTCGGGGATTGTCTAATGCTGATTGATAGTCTATCATCTTCTTTGTCTACTTAATTGTGCTACATGTATGAACATTCTTGTGAACTTAGTATATCTATATTTATACCTACATATATATATATATATATATTTATATATATATATATATATATATATATATATATATATATATATATATATATATATATATATATATATATATATATACCACAAATTCAGCTAGAATAGTTTGTTAAAATAGTTTCAAGGAATAGCCAGCTTACTTGTAAATAAATAAATAGTTAATAAAGATATATATGGCTCATAAGCAAAAAAACAGAACTGTTTAATTCACGAACCACAAACTGATGAAAAAATATATCCAGAAGCACAAGAACTGTTTAATTGTATGGCATCTGTTCCCAAATTGTATTCCCACTGTTTTCATCGGTTGGTCTGTGAGTAGAGTGGCAGGCATGTATTCCGCAAACTAATGATCAAAACTTTTCCTTGTAAACCATAATGAAAATATCTGTTTTTATTACTTCTATTTTATTTCATTTTTTTTAATTTTATTTTATTTTATTCTCGTTTGTTAATTGGGTATTATATTGATCTCATGGACCATTTTAGAATCAGCACATAGAAAGGAACAACAATGCAGAAAGTAGCAGAATAATTGTTGCATATTTAACAAGCAACATGTATACTCAAAACTATTACTTATCCTTTTTCCAAGATACATCACTCTTTGAGTTGGTATCAGGGGGTAGGGGTGCAGCATCCCATGTGTTGGTAGTGTGGGAGGCTTGCCATTTTCTGAAAACACTTTTTAAATGTTTTTCCTTCACCACACATGACACAGTTTTCAATGCTCTGTATATATGGGTCTACTTCAGTAAACCAACTTCTCACTTACCCAACAATGACTTTGCCGAGACAAAATGACTGACAACTTCAGTAGAACTTACTTTTCACACGAGGTAAGCAACCGCTTGGCCATCCTGTTGAACGTCTCCCCTTACCCCCCCCACAATAGTGCAATCTCAGAGTTGGTATATTTAGTTAGGGGGTGCTGGGGGTGAAGCCCCCCACATCGGTGGGTTTAGTTTTGTTTGGTTTAATTTTTTTATTCGGGATGACCAAGCGGTTACTTACCTTGCATGAAAAGTCGATGTTCTTGATGTTGGTCTTCTGAAATTGTCAGTCCTTTCGTCTCGGCCAAGTGGGAGTTAGGTAAGTGAGAGGTCAGTCTACTGAAGTAGACTGATATATATACATATATATATATATATATATATATATATATATATATATATATATATATATATATAAAACTATAGATATAGATAGATACAGATATACACACACATAGAGAGAAAGAGATTGTCTGCTGATATAATCAATTCATTTAAATCATTGTCAGAATATCAAAGCTAAGTATCCTGACAAAACTAAATTAAAAATGAGATACCTGGGTACTGTTAGGGTTGAGGTTAGGGTTACAGTTAGTGTTATGGTTAGAGATGAAGTTAGATTTTAGGATAGTGTTAAGAACAGATTTAGGATAAGCATACATAAAAAAGGGTAGCACAGTGAGGCTTCTCTACATGCATATTAAATATTTCCTGCATTCACTCATTGTGGCTTATTTCTTACTACCATGTGGGGGAAACAGTGATAGTAGTCTTGTTTTAACCTATAATTCCTGTTATCAGTTAACTTACAACTGTATGAAATTGTAATATCAGTTTTCAACTTGTGTCTTCTTTTCTCCAACTCTTTATGACGGTGTAAAGTCTGATTATAAGCAGCTTCCCCTGCCTCATAGTGTATGTAACCTTTGTCATCCTATAGTAATTAGATGCTTTCAGTTTCCAGTCGTGGGTCAGTCCTTCCTGTTCTTCCATTAAATCTGTTTCCAGCAAAGACAATATAAATGATAAGTCATCTAGTGCAAAATGTTTTCTGATCTGAGTTTGTGTTTTGACCATACGTCGTTGCACTGTGATAGCCTAAAATACTAACTCTGAACCCTGCCCAGTTGTTTTACTGTTTGTCATGAAACATTTCTCCATATTTGAGCAAACTGCACTTTTCTATTACTTTGCACGTAGACAAGAGATGGGATTTTTTTTTTCCTCCAGCTCACACATTTCGTCTTTTTAATTTACATAAATATACTGAGGAATACCATCAGAAAAGGCAACAGCCTTGTGCTACTTTTAAAGTCTGACGTGTTCTTATGGTGGATTCAATGTGTGACAGACAGTTTTCCAAAAAAAAAAAAAAAAAGCAGAATCATAAATGCCATTATGATAAACTTATCTGTTTTCACAAGTAAGGAGCTTTGCAGATAATTTAGATCAAGAGCAGATTGACAGTAAACATGTATACATAGACAACTTGTAGACTGATGCTTCAGGAACTGCCAGTACTAGACTTTGTTGTTAAGGTTTTCACGAGTGTTTATCTCCAGATAATAAACATTTCCAACTTTTCGATATGACCATCCTTCTTTAGGTATAATCTTATTGTTTTATTTCTGAGGCCGTTAGCTATACTGATTAATCAACATTATCATTAGGGATAATACACTCCTGCGTACTCAGCTTTTCCTGCTGTGGCAAGTCTCTCTTGGCATACTTTATTTCTCCTGGCCATCTATTGTGTATGCAGTTTGCCATTTTCTGCAGTTGTTTGTTTGTTTTACACTTTCAAACTAATAAATCTCAACATAATATTGGTGATGGATACTTCAGAGTCATATTAATACTATCTCAAACGTATCCGTTCACTGCACTCTGTTGTATACGTTCTCTTCTTAAGGTAATAGAGAAAAAAGTGATGTACTTGTGTGTACATCTGACATCATTCATTCTTATCAAAATCTGCAAGTCCTTCTAATGTTCTTAAGAGTAGTTTCTTTGTTTTATTCTCCAGAAGTTTGTAACTTGAATATGTAACCAGTTTTCATCTATGAACGCGCATCTGAAATGTTTCAGTATAAAAAAGTGGCAACATTCTTTTCAGTTCTTAGCCCCTTTTTCAGTTCACCTGACCAGGTAATACAGTTTTCACATCCTGTAGCAGTCAACACCCATTGTGATTTGTCCTAACCATTGTGGTAATGTTAGCAATAGATGATGAGGTTTTCTGACAATATAAAAGTCATCCACTGTAATCTACTGTAATCTAAAAAGGCCGGATATTAATGTTTACTTAAGACACTGAACAAAAAACAAAAGACATACTTCCAGGTAGCCAAAATTCCCAAATAACACAATTTTATTAAATAATACAACTTGGTTAAGTTTCATCATATAGATAGACCTTTTCAGTTGGTTCTTTGTACTTTTTTTTAGTGTGAATTTTCGAGTTCCTTCTGGTTAAGCCACTGAACAACTTAAAGGAGAACACTCTGAAGTAGCTCCAGACCAAAAATATGTTAAAAATATACATTGAGAATATAAAAGGTTAAAATCAGTATTTTCACTGACAGTCTTCCCCAACAAAGGCTGATGATCCTGACAGGTAAAACTCGAGTTTATGAAAAAGGGGAATGAGATACATTATATATACGTTTAGTTATATGCACACACTCATCAAATATGTTTCTTAGCGACAGCAATTCTGACAGCACTGTTGTGTTCTATGAATTAGTCAGCCCATTGTGTCCCATTTTCTCAGGCATAAATACTAGTGCCTTTTCAGCAGATAATGTAATATATTGCAATGCACAAATGCCACACATGCATGAGAACTTCTCTTGGACCTCAAATCTGGTTAATGGTAGATATAAATTTTCAGGTATATCAGTGAGTAATTTTGCAGATTTTGCTGACAGACTGGGAGGAATTCCTGGAGGTATACAGGCTGCTTCTCATAGGTTCAAAGGTATATACTAGGCAAACATCCATCAGGGCCTTTCTAAGCCTAGGCAAGCATCCCAATTGTATATCCTGCAGGTTTATGTATCTCAAAGGTTATTTTAAGGGGTATATGGAAGCTAGAGCAAGATTTACAGGCTGCCTCTGTCCAATAGTGACATAATTGCTAGACCTGGGATATTATTTCTCATTTCCCATCCACTGTACCAGGTTTATCTTGAATAGGGTGAGGGAAAATCTGTGCTTTCACATGGATGGGAAGTCTGTTCCAGAGAAAGTGAATTCTGTGACACTTAACTGTTCTTACATGTCATATTTATATTTCAAACAAAGTTTAAGTCCCTACATTGAGTTACTCTGCTATTCATTTCATTGATATGCAAGAGGTCCATCAGAGTGGGATCCAAGGATGACTCATATACTAGTCATAGGTCGTCTCTCAACTGTCTGTAGGAAACAAAGTAGAGATAGAATTTTGAGGTGATCTTCATAGGACTTGCTGCTTATACCCTGTATTCATTTTGTGAAGAAACCAAATGGGTGTTGCAGTTGTTGCATGTGCCTGATCAGTTACGTACCCTAAGGGTATTAAGACTAATATGGGCCATATACAGTGGAACAAAGACCTCTTTGGACCTAGATGTCATGCCCTTACTTATAAGTTGAACAAGAGAGAATCATTTCTTCACTAACTAGGCACATGTTGGTGGAAAGTCTGGTTACCATCTACATACATTCCCAAATCCCTGCCTACTGGTTCTACTCTTAGGAGAGTGTTAATAATGGTGAATTTCCTAATGTTGCTGACTTCCCAAAGGGTACTATTAGGCATTTCTTGGCACTGAGTCTTAAGCCATGGCTTTGGCACCAATTATTTGTCTCTGTCAAAACGTCTTGTAGGATATTTGCAACTTGGGATTCTGTCACTGTTCCTAGTTTGTAATCATCTCCAAACTTGGTCAGCTAGAGGCCCTTAATGCTGGCCTTGACATCCAAGAATCAGATGTCAAAAAGGAGCAGACTGAGCGCAGAGCCCTGAGAAATTCAACTAGTGACTGGTCTCTTTGTGAAGATCATCTCCCTATCCTAACTTCCTGGGCTCTATCCGACCAACAGAATGTTTTATCTGTGGTAGATGGCAGTGTGTGGAAGCACCCATATTAGAGTCAGATTGTAAAAAAACAAAAGCTATATTGAGAATGAACCTGCAAAGAGAATTTTTTTTTAATTAGTGTCACAAATGGAATGCATTATGGCTGTGGGGTCCCTCCTTTCCTTCTGGGTTAAATGTTGCTCGGTACATTGTGGATCAGTGGAGCTCTTAATGCACTTTGCTTTGGAGATTAACTTTTTTAATAAAAATTGATGCCTAAGTTGTGTTTGCTTGAAAAAAATGTTTAACTTTTTAGTATATAACCCGTAAAGTCAAGAAACCAAAATTATAGCAAGCCATTCTTTAAATGTTCGGAATGGTAACAGATAAGTAGAAGAAATGTGTGTTAAGTCATTAGGCTTGTAATAAACAGTCATCTTAAGGTGCTCTTCAACAACTCACAATTTTGTATCAGGTAAAGGCACAGTGACAATAACACAGTGGCAGTTTACTGAAGAGATTGCTAGGCTTTGGTAAATGCCTTAAAGAAGGACCAAAGAGTTTTTATTGAAGGTGGCACACAGAAAATTATCTATGTAGCATTTGTAAAGTACTAGCACTACACATCTGAACAAGAGAAAAATAAATCTTTTACCGCTGCAACAAAACAGGTTGACAGAGCAGGGATCCATCCTGTTATAAATAGTAACTATTCCAATGAGCAGATGAAAGAAAAAGTTATTTATATATATATATATATATATATATATATATATATATATATATGGGTCTACCTGAAAACACCGACATGCAAAAACACAGACAACAAGATAACCGACACCACAAAACCAAAAGTTCAAAAACACGAAACTTCACATGCCCGACAAACCACAATCCTGACAAGCAACAAAACAAATACCTTTTCTGTAAAACACACACACAACACAAGCACACCAAAAACCTTACAAACCTACACTAAACCTTACATGCACAACTATCTATGCACTAACCTTAACCCAAACCCTAACCCTAAGGTCTGTCACTATCGCACACTCACCTAACCCGCGCACTAGCCCTAAATCACTTAACCCATCCCTAACCCTAAAGTCTGTCACTATCACACACTTACCTTACCCGCACCCTAACCCTAACTCACTTAACCCACCCCTAACCTTAAAGTCTGTCACTATCGCACACTTACTTTACCCGAACCCTGACCCTAATGTCCGTCACTATCACACACTTACCTTAACATGTCGGTGTTCTCAGCATCGGGATTTTTAATCGTCGGTCATCTACGTTGTCGCAATTCCGGTGTCGGTTATCTCGTTGTTGGCATTGTCAGTTCGGTGTTTTCAGGTATATAGGTTTACCTTCAAAATGTTGACTATCGCATCATCAAAACCACTTCTGCAAACTCCAAACTGCGACTTCTCAAAACTTTGAACACCGATATTCTGAAGTGCAAAATCACGCCCCCTTTTTGACTAATGTTAGCACATGTTTTTAGATGTGGAGTGGTCAGAACTGTTGACGTTCGCTTTTTTTCAGCTTTCTGAAAGTTTGGCAGTACGGATATCGCTGAAACGTTATGGCAATGAGCACATTCGACTATGTGCTTTCAACATTTTGAAGGTAAACCTATATATATATATATATATATATATATATATATATATATATATATATATATATATATATATATATATATATATATATATATATATATATATATATTATTAATGAGAACATGTCGTCACAGAAGAAATTGTGCTAAATGGTAAGTGTGCTTAAGTGTTGCTTAATTTACTGTGTGTTGAAATTCTATGGAGCCATCACTCCATTTTAGTGGGAGGTCACTGTATACAGTGATTTAATATCTTTGGTGAAGATGAGATAACTGAATCCAGTGAATCTGAATTTGTCAAACAACTGCACTTTATGTTCTACATTCTTAGTACGAGACAGTAAGAATTCAACCAATGATCTTATCAGGATATCCATCACATCCGAATATGGGGATGCAGTATATTGTCTCTCAGGTATAATGAGACAAATGAGGTTACTTAATTTAATGATATGAAGACTCAAGTCAATCCTGAGGGTCTATTTCACTTGATCAGCAATTGAAAATATTGAAATTCACATAGTCAAGACCATGCGATCGACATTTTAAATTATTGAAGGAATTATACTGAGATTGGGGTTCACTAGGAATTGGGGAATATGCCCTTTCCCCACTGTTGTGCAATCTCAGAGTTTTTACATATAATTAGCAAGGGTTGTGGGAGGTAAATGGAGGGAATACCTCCCCTGCCAAAAAATGCTGTTTGTGCAGTATTCTGTTTTTTGACATTTAAAAATGTCCATCATGTGGTCTCAACCATGTGAATTTTGAAATTTTAAAAAGTTGATCAAGTGCAATAGATCCGAAACCTTATGCCTTGTGCATGCATGATGTTAATCATATGACTGTTAATCATTTGCAGATGCAGAAATATCATTATTAGTAATGGTAGAGGTAGTTGTGATAGTAACCTCAGTCTAAAAGTAGTGAGTGGGATCTCTAGGGAGATGTGTATAAAATATGGCATCAAGTAGTTATTGTGTGCCTTCAGTGATATAAATAGCTGTCTGTCACACATCAACAGCTCCTCTTCTTATTAAGGTTATAGATAATATCATTTTTGTTCGAAGATCTCTGGGGATTAACATATCTCCATGTATGAGGCTGACACCATACATCATGCAGAAGAAATTGAAGCTGGAAATATCTTTCATGCATTAGTTTATAAAGTATTAAACAGCAGCACAATGTCCTAAGTTAGAGTCCTTCATGGTCAGATGCACTTGACTATTTGAGTAATGCTCAGTTCATCTTCATCTATGGAAGAGATGACTGAACTGAAAAGTCGGATGCAGGGCAGGCACAATGATATATATACAGAGTAGGTCACAGTGAATGTAGGATACATCAGTATTGCTGGGTGTGGTACGCACAGGAGAGACTATTTCTTACAACACATTGATCTTTTGTAAAGGGAAGCTCTGGGCAAATGCATATAACCATGCAGATAGGCTGCACCAGGAAAAAAGGCTCCTGTTGACTGTGGTCATGCTAGGGCAGTGAATAAGACTTACAGGATGTGGTGTCTTAATATAAGGAAAAATGGAAGAACTAATATGCCACATGTGGCCATCGATAATAGGAAGAGGCTATATATTAACATGTTATTTTTGCCTCTTTACAGATTTGCCTACATAAATCATCAACTTTCTATTGGATAAAATGCTGTTCTTCATAATTTTCCTGGATATTTGTTCTGAAATACTTATTAGTGGATGCAACATGAATCTCAGATAAAAAATGAGCACAGATGGAATTACAAGCGGAAACCTGTGATGATCGAACCCCACTGGTCATAATTTCAAAATTCATTTGTTTTGGATCTGCCCATTCAGTGTTGAGGTATGTCTGGTGTTAAGAGACAATTGTTTATACGATTCCGTATACTCCAACTTACTCTTCAAATCTCCCCCCTACACATGCGGATGTGTCCACTCTGCATAAAACTGAGGATGGATATGTTATGCTTTTTACAGGTTGTGCAGTGTTTATAGAAAGCATTGATTGTGTGTTTTTCTAATAGTGCAAATATGATTGCAAATATGCTGTTATAGCCTCAGCATGGGATTCCCCACATACAAGGTGTATTGTTTGGTATCCTGAAGATTCACAAGGACATCAATAGACCACAATTGTATCCTACTGTTATCTGCAGGGTAATCCAAAACAGAGACTTTGTTCTTGTGTTTGGATACAAAACTCAATCTATTGGTGGCTGATTTGTCATATTGCATCAAAATCACTATTTCATTCTTTTGCAAGTTATAGATATTAAATTAGCATTAATTGCCTGAAAACATGTTCATAATAAACCAGATATGAACATTAGCATCTCTAAGGACATTGAACTGGTGAAACTTTTGCTTGTTTTCTTATAAGAGCATGTTACTTGTACAGTGATGGATTTAGTCTTATCCAGCAAACAAATATGTCACATATACAAATATTTAGCAACAGGGCAATTGTCCCCCCCCCAACCCATTTTCTAATCATAAATGCTTTACTGGAAACTTATTTATTTAATTATTTGTATTGTGGTCAGGAAGAAAAGTAGCACTTTTTGAATTTTAGCACTTTTTTATTTACTGGTTCTGTTAGGAAAAGAGAGTGAATTTATTTGGCTCTATATAATAGCTTACAGTCCATGAATTATAGGAAGCACACTTATAAAACAGGTATTTTGCAAGGACTGATTTAAACTCCAGTACATTAAAACTGATACATTTGAGATGAAACTAAATTTAATAAAGAAATGGTTGCTTTGAAACAACTTTTTTAGCTAGATGGTACACTAAACTTTGGGTACTGAACATTATTTGTGTAGTCATTTGAGAGCAGGAAATGTTATCAACCTATTTACCTTCAGGAAAACTGGGCATTACTCAAAATATATTACTGGAATATTATGTATATATTTTTCCAATGTTTACTCTGTTGATTCCCAGATAATTAAACAGTTTAAAGCTGACAGCTGAACATTTTTAAAGGAAGTATTTGTGTGCTTATGGCGGGGGGGGGGGGGGAGTTCCAAATTTGTGAACGCAAGAAAAGTTTGAAAATCTTACTTGAACAAATTGGAAGCACTAATATAAAAATGAATGACTAAATGTGGAATTTTTCCCCACTGCAGATACATTAATGAAAACCTACACTTTTCTTCATCACATTGTGGAAGAAGGCTTAAAATCAAATGTCATATTATCTGTAACACAGCTGGGATTCTAAATGTACAGTGCAGTCACTACATGGAAAAGTTTATGCAGAATCTGTTCCATCATATTTACTAGCTCATGTATACCACAAGAACAAGAAGTCCAAAGAGTGCTTGTATAACCTCTCCATGACCTGAGAAAAGTACAAAGAATTTACATTACAGTGTTAAAGAGAAGCTGGTCATTGATTTGAGGAGAAAATATTTCAACAGTAAGTTGGAACAGAGGGAATTGCATTGGCAGTTGTCTGTCAACAACTTACAATCCAGGTCTGAATGACCATAACAACATCTAATATATTTTGAAGTTAGGACCATTAAAATAATAAACACTGCACCTTAATGCTTACACTCAGTACTTTTAAAAATATGGCATTAATTTCTTACGTTTTATTATATTTTCATGCGATTGATGTTTTTTTTCTTTTTGTATGTTCTTACTGTCTAATACAATGAAGTATTTTCGATTTGAATCCTTCGGTTTATATATTCATATATTGAAGATCTATGAATGGTTTGTATGCACTATAAATTTGAAATACAATTTGGATGTCATTGACTGAACAACTAAGTAAACAATAAAGTGAATGCAAAACTGAACTGCATCACGCTAAAATAGGAAAAATATTTTATGTGGCTGTTGAGTGCAAACATAAAAAAATAAAAAGTAAGTCTTTGTGCAACCCTATTCAGGATGAAATGTGAAACTGTACTGAAAAGAGATAATAAAGAAACTGTTGCACTACTGTTTGCTGTAATAGGGTCATAGGTTCATAGGTAAGTACTAGGCTAGCTGCTTTTCTGTGCCATTTTTAAAGAATTATGTATTACCCCTAAGAAGACTAACTGGAATAATACCATAGATAATCTGAGGGACCCTCTGCACTGGATAAAGTGTTTAGGAGCTACATCCCAGTCCATTAGTACAGGACAGGGATGAACATTGTTTCATGTGGATGGGAGTCTGTTCCATAACCGTGGTATCCACTGTGAAATACACCTGAAACTCCAAACTATTCTGTTGATATTGCAGAAGAGGTTTAGATATCTAGATTGAGTATTTTTGATGCCATTTGACTTGCTGATGTGTACAAAATCC